>NC_056728.1:1952173036-1952313036 GCF_019279795.1 Protopterus annectens
GGTAAATGACATAGGCATGCATAACCGGACATATGAGCAGGTACGCCATCACTGCAGTGATTTTGTTAGACATGTCTGGCGGCATGCGTCTGATATCCATAGGCAACAGCTTGCCACAGGTGGTGGGTTGGCCATACATCCCCCCCCCCCACCAGAGTGGAGGAGCTGCTCCTAAGTGTGGTGGCTCCTGGCCTACAGCAACAACAGCATCACACATGTGTTATCATGGAGGCCAGAGCCACACAGCAGGATGACATGGAGTGTGCAGGTAATATGCTCTAGCTGTAGACTACCGTTACCTGTATAGTTAGCATATGCATATATGAAATGTGTATTGTGTGTTTAGCAGTTCTGCTACCTATTGTGTGCAGTACTGATATTTGGAATAGTATCTGTACAATTGTGACTGTTGACTGTTGTTCCACTACAGTTTAGCACACTCACAGTAGCAATGCCACAGTTGTGGCCACTGACAAACTGTGCCATATTCTTGTAGGTCCCTCTGGTGTGACAGCAGGGCAGACGATACATGCTGGTGAGTGTGTTAACACTTTAATATTGGTAATGAAATGTGCATGTCATAGGTGAGGTGTAGGCCATGTACACGTAACACACCTATGCATAATGCATGCTGTGCATGTTTGCTGTGAGACATCAATCATCTCAGTAAAGTCAGTAGCTGACTCAATCACATGCAATGCACAGTGCAGCAGACACAATTGTGGCAACACTGTACTGCACATTGGATATGCATAGTTGCTACAGCTGTACACAACAGAACACGTTTATCATACGCAGTACACAAAAACATGCTACATTTGGCATTACCACACACTCGCTGTAAGGTCACACTTCAGTATCCTACATATCATGCAAACACAAACGATGTACCTCAGGGGTAGAGGTCTATCATGGGGCTGTGCAACACTCTGCAACACATAACACAGTCATGTTAGGCAATGCTCCCTATTGGGCACCTCACACACCCATGTACAAGGTGACTGTGTAATTGTGAATGTAGCCAAGGCACTGCAGTTCAGGTACAGCATGCTAGGCAGTGGTCTTGCACACATTAGTAGCTGTGAGTGACCACAAGATGCATGTTGATGATGGCACAGGGTACTACACCCCATCCAGTTACAGTTACCACAGTACTACTCATAGCAGTCATTGCTTTGCACCTCAATGTTGTGTGTGTGCAAACATACGCACCTATACACAACATGCATCGCATATTGTGTGTGTGCTTACATATGCCACTATACACAATATGCACAGCAGTCACCATCCAGACAAAGTGTCACATATATGTCCTGGAATGCTTGTGGGTGTATAGGTCACCTGACACACATTGGGTATGTGTGGAGTTTGATGTTGCAGTCATGTAGCATGCCATGCAATGTCTGGTGCTAACATATCTGCAATATGTCCCACACTCACCATAACCACTGTACACTGGCCATGTCGAGCATCGGGATTCCTTCACATCAACATGCACCACTCATCCCGTGTGTGTACATAGCATGCATGTGCTACACTCATGCCTACTATTATCTGCTATGGACACAGACACTGTACTCAGACATGGATATCTATGTGTCACACAGATAACACATGCAGCCATGGCATGTATACTTGTGAGTGATGGTGCACAAGGCATTGCAGAGCTAATAATACCTGCACAGCAATGTTGTGTCCATGTACACATTGTGTTCCAGGGTGTAGCCAAACACTGAACTATACAGTTGCATCAAAGCCATGTATACTGCCATTAAATAGGGGCATCTACACTTGCACTGCATGGTCTTGTGCAACACATATTCTGCATGCTGACACATGTGTGGTGGTTGTTTACCTTGTGATACTGACACCCACCTTCACCCACCATAGAGTATGTGTTGGATTGCTGGTGTGTGTGTATGTGCTGTAATGAGGAGTGTATTAGTGTTCATGTGTTCATGTGTGCATGTGTTCATGTTTGCAAGTGTTCATGTGTGCATGTGTGCATGTGTTCATGTGTATGTGTGCATGTGTGCATGTGTGCATGTGTGTATGTGTTCATGTGTGCACGTTTGCACGTGTGCACATGTGCACATGTGCATGTGTTCATGTGTTCATGTGTGCATGTGTGCACGTGTGCATGTGTTTGTGTGTGCACGCGTGCATGTGGGCATGTGTTCATGTGTGCATGTGCAGCAAAATCAGAGGTGTGCACCATAAGCTGTGAAGACAGAATATTGTCCAAGTATCCAAATAAACGAATGAACAAAATCACAGTCCAAATAGATAAAAATCCAAGATTTAATAATAGGACCATACAAACAAGAGAACTGCAGTGGTAAGCGCTTTCACGTTGTACCCAACGCTTCATCAGACATCAAATGCAGTAACAGACAGCCCTTATATATACAAAATGACATCATCAACTTACAAATAGACGAATCAAATACTAAAAGTAATTAAAAAAACTTGTAATAAGATAGAAAGCACATAAAATCAATGCTTTAACAGTCTGCTAATGAGGAAAGGTTTAAGTGTTAATCTATCATTAAGCCCAAACCTGAGAACTAGTCGAGGGGCTCCCTTCTTTAAGAGAACACACACAGACCCTCCACCCGACCCTGATAGGAAAACACATTCCATCAATAGGACTGGTATTCCTTTTACTAACAAGAACAGTCATGTTCTACAAGTTCTGAACAACAATTGGAAGCTGTTAATGCTTGATGAAGGAATAAGGAACCTAGTAGATACCAGACCCCATGTAGCCTATAGGAACATGCATTCTTTAAACAGGTTGCTTTGTTATGATAGGGAGCCAGTGGTTGCTAGGGCATTGAGCAAGAATGGCACACATCCTTGTCATTCCTGCAACCAATGTAGATTTATAGCCGTTTCTGACTGTTTTATCCATCCTGCTACAGGACGTAGGTATGTGTCTAAATTTTATGCTGATTGTAGATCAGCTAACCTGGTTTATGTGGCAGAATGCCAGTTATGTAAATTGTTCTATGTCGGAATGACGACCAGGACCTTTCGTGAGTGCATGCAGGAACATGCCTATGCCATTGAGAAAGCCAACACCACCAATGCTTTGGCAAAGCATATTCTAGACAATGGTTCCTCACATCGCTTTAAATTCAGGGCCTTGGAATTAGTTCACAAAGGAGGTAGACTGGGTAATATTAGGAACCGTACTGAAGAGAGGGAAGGGAAATGGATTTTGAAGTTACAAGCCCACAGGTTTGGGCTTAATGATAGATTAACACTTAAACCTTTCCTCATTAGCAGACCGTTAAAGCATTGATTTTATGTGCTTTCTATCTTATTACATGTTTTTAATTAAGTTTTTTAATTACTTTTAGTATTTGATTCGTCTATTTGTAAGTTGATGATGTCATTTTGTATATATAAGGGCTGTCTGTTACTGCATTTGATGTCTGATGAAGCGTTGGGTACAACGTGAAAGCACTTACCCCTGCAGTTCTCTTGTTTGTATGGTCCTATTATTAAATCTTGGATTTTTATCTATTTGGACTGTGATTTTGTTCATTCATTTATTTGGATACTTGGACAATATTCTGTCTTCACAGCTTATGGTGCACACCTCTGATTTTGCTGCATTTGTGTTCTTTTTTCGTCGAGGGTGATTTACCTGGCAAATACTGGTTCTTTGTTTCTTCATGTGTGCATGTGTTCATGTGTTCATGTGTGCATGTGTTCATGTGTGCATGTGTGCATGTGTTCATGTGCATACTGTAAAGTGTGTTTCCTGTCTTCCTCTCACAGGTGCTGAGTTAGGGGTGGCCGAAAACAGCAGGGAACCTGAAGTCACTGCTACGAATAGTGGTGATGATGAGACATGTATTTTGGCACAGGAAGGTTTGACAGGGTTTGTCGTTGGTCCGCCAGTCAACAGTGCACAGCATTCAACCCCATCAATGCGCACACTCATACTGTCAATAAATCCCTCACCACCAATGGCCATAGGCAAGGGACAGCATACAGTTGGCATTGACCAGGAGAGTGTGGTACCCATGGCACTTGCATCACCTCACAGCAGCCATAGCCATATTCCTGGAACGGTACCACATAGGCAGAGGTCCAGGGGTTCTCGGGGGAGCACCTCTGGTCGTATTGCCCCTGGCAGGCGTGCCCTCACAGGTCTTATGACATCCAGTATGTTCCAGGCTGTAATGCAGGTCCAGGCACATATGGAACGATACACCAGGCAGGGACTTAGGGTGCAGAGGACACATTACACCGCTATCAATGACAGCATCCGTGACCTTGCCGGTGCCATCCGTACTTACACCGAGGTCATTGATAGATGTTGGGGGAAGACATTAGATGCCCTCCACAATATGTCTTCCATGAGCCAGGACCATGTGGGACAGTTGTGACATCGACGCGGATGCATGCCAGTAACAGCTGGCAGTGGTCGTGGACGGTCCACAATTCACAGCCGCTCCCGTAGTGGCAGTACCAGCCCCAGCAATGCTGGGGCTGGCCTGTCTATTGACCGTCCCAGTAGACCATGTGCACGTGGCACTGGCCAGTCCCAGCAGGGACATGGGTCCAGTCGTCATACCTCTGCCTCTGATGACAGTACCCAGTCAGGGTTGGTACCCAATACTGTCCGTAGCACCCCTGCCAGGCACAGGGACTGTGTCCATGGCTGGAGACAGTGATCTGTACAGCCTAGCAGGTGCAGTCTGTGGCTGTCCCACAAACTACCATATATGGCAGCCACATGGTGGAGCTGTGTGCATGCAGACACACACACATTAACCAAACAACTAGGGCTCACACATACACACACACATTACATCAACATTGGCCCATGCTGTACTGTTGTCCCTCACACACACACACACACACACACACACACACACACACACACACACACACACACACACACACACACACACACACACAGACATGTCGATTGGATGGGTCAATGTCAGGCTCTGGAAAATGACAAAACGCCCTGTGCATATGATAATACCTGTGTTGGCTCCTGTCATCTGTAACATTGACAGAGGAACAGGCTAACATGGTGCTGATGCACAGGGTGAAACCATAGCAGTGTAGCAATATTTGCAAGTTGTCAACAGGAAAGTGTAATGACATCCTTGTACGTATACCTGAGCAGACATTATGAATCAAAGCTCTGATTGTCAATGTAGCATTGTTTACACCACTGTTAGGTCTGAGTATGTATTGTCCACCCATGTGCCACTTGGCTGAAGTGTAATGCGTTGGCAGCATGTGTTAGTGAGTGGACAGTATGTGTGTGATGTGTGCAGTACAGATTAGCAAGTGTACATCTGTGAAATTGGTGGGTGCGCACTGTCTGCATGTACATGCATAGTGGACACATGGGACGTGTGGCATACCCTGTTGTACACATTGTTAACATCTCATAGTATCTTTCAATGGCCAGTATGCATTCTACTGCAGTTATGTACTAACATGGGTAGACATGTGTGTATGACATGGGTTGACACTATGCTGTGGATGATACTGTTAATATCTGTCAATGATTTGTGGTCTAGTAGTATACACAGCCTCAACAGCATGACTATAAGCAATCATTGGATGATGTCCTGACAAATGACACACAGTCGTAGGGTACTCAGTAACAGTTGGATCCTTCCGGTGCTACACTAGTACACTGACCAGTGGTAATGACCGCCACCCATTCCTGTAACCACACCTGCTTGGCATATAGCCCCCTTAGGTACATGCAAACACACTAGGGATGTGTCCATCCAAATCTGGAAATGCATGCATTGGCCTACAATGCATTCCCTGGATGGGACGCATATCCTACACAAGGGTATCATACAGATAGATACCTGTTGTCTGATACATGCTGTATAACAGTAAGCCGACTATGGCATAGTCATCCACATGTACTATACATACTATCCCGTCAGTACCACACAGGTGGTAGCCCTCAACCTGTATGTTGGGTACCAATGTGTGCATACGACCTCATGTTATGTCATGTGTCCCTTGGTATCCACATATCCATAGGTATTGTGGAGTCCCAAGGTGTATCACATAAGACATTAGAGGCCTGAATGCATATCCACAAGGCAGTTGTACACCTATAAAAACTGTCCATAATTGGCAGTCGTTGTTGTGTATGAACATGTCTGACATATACCCCAGGCATATACCTTCACTCACAGTACTCTTAAGTAACTGTCATGGGTGTGTGTGGCACAGATGGCCTTGGCCACAGATCACGACAGTGGACAGCCTTGTCACATACCTACATATGTGACCTATGATCTGAGAAGCAGCGGCACAACCTGTCAATGGAAACAAATGTATTCATGTAGTATGCAGGCTTCACACCTATGTACTGATTGAGGGGACATGTACACATATATTTTTGCACCACAGATACCTGATGTGTGCAATGCACTTACTGTTGTAATCATAATATGTCATATCAAAGTAAAAGCAAAACCCACACTGCATTGACCAACAGTGACACACACACAGTCAGCATTTGCAGGATTCAAACCCCTATCTAACTATGTTATGATACTAGAGAGAGATGCATTAACACGACGCACTATTTGCTTTACTGGGTGGTTTCCCTTCTCCGTCTGTATTTGTAAAATAGTGACATCATCAGTCTTTCCAAAGAGAAATGTACCTCTTTTAGTGTGTTTTCCCAGTCTCCAAAAAGGGCACTCCTTTCAAAGGCAATTACACACATACACACACCCCACACACGCACAGTGTTTTTAGGATTCAAATCCCTACCTTACTATGTTATTATACTAGAGAGAGATGCATTAACACAGCGTGCTATTTGCTTTACGGGTGGTGTTCTTCTCCGTCTGTATTTGTAGGATGGTGACATCATCAGTCTTTCCAAAGAGGAATGTACCTTTTTTAGTGTGTTTTCCCAGTCTCCAAAAAGGGCACTACTTTCAAAGACAATTGCACACATGCACACACCCCACCCACACACACAGTCAGAGTTTGCAGGATTCAAACCCCTACCTAACTATGTTATGATACTAGAGAGAGATGCATTAACATGGTGTGCTATTTGTTTTACTGGGTGGTTTCACTTCTCCTGCTGTATTTATAGGATGGTAACATCATCAGACTGGACATGGTAATGTGTGTACACTTTGTTTTATGCCATTCCAGGAATGGTCCATGTGGGTCGTCGGGTGTCAACAGCTTGAACAGGAACTCATAATCCTTACCTTGTGTGATCTATCTGTGGACACATTGACATTCCTTCATATGTCAACACATATTTATGTACAGCTTGTTGGTTTTGTGAGTACTACATGTGTCTCGGATGTTGATAAAGGGCTATTCAAAGTCTATGTGAGACATGTGCAGCTGTGTTCAGTGATGTAGGTCCTGGGTGGCTGCCTTGCAAACAGTCTAGCATGTTTGTGAACCATGATCCGCACATGAACATACCACAGTTAGTAGGGTTGTGTGTATGTCAGCTTCCAATAGCTCTATTTATGACTTCAACCATGATGGACTACATGACCTTGCAGATCAGACTTCAAAGGCGTACTGGACTGTACTTACCATGGTGTGTTGTGCACCAACACTTGTGTGGAGTGCTATATGTTGCTGTAACACATTCAACGGTTCCACATCCTGTGTAGGGGGGGGGGGAGCCTCAGCTGACTGTTCAGGTGCAGGATCTGTTTGTTATGTAGTTTATGTATGACACATATTGTGAATCAATGTATTCCACTTGCTGCCATGCTTTTGGCATTGGGGGTAGCTGTTCATCCATTCTACATGTGATATCTCCTGGTATGTTGATATGGACTATCATCAGTGGGAGGTGGGTCTGTATATATGGGCCTGTCTGTCAGGATGTCGGCATTGTCAGTCAGGTACAGTTGGCCCTGACTCAGGACATATATGGGTGTACATTGCTATATATGACATAGCTGTCAGAGGTGTCATGATTCAGTCTGGACTCCTTCTCAGCTACTCTTTACAGAACACCAATGAACCTGAGCAGTAATCCCTGTTATACTCTTTTGCACACTTAACACTCTGCTGATCCTTTGTGATCTGGCTACAGTGTATGTCATCATAATATCCCGGCATGTCCAGGGGTTGGTTTTGTGTGTACTCTCCAGTCCAGCTGGTGAATATTGTGATGTTGACACAATGTCACATCTGCCTCATGTACACAGACAACCCTCTCCTCCTCCCAACAAACTCAGCTATATGTGTGAGATGCACCTATAGAGACATACAGGGTGCTATCACATCTGCCTCATGTACACAGACAACCCTCTCCTCCTCCCAACAAACTCAGCTATATGTGTGAGATGCACCTATAGAGACATACAGGGTGCTAAACTCTCTCGACCCATGACTGGCACAGTCTATCAGGTGGTGAAGGTAACCACACACACCACATATCCTCTGGCGGCAGCACTCAAACCTCATTATCACATAGACATACTCGGATGCTGTGAATTAACTCTGCCTGAGCAGCAGAGACCTCCACAGCAGGCAGATACACAACTGCTACCCACTACAATACCGACATATCACATAGTTCACAATGTCAGTGTGCCACACAGTCACTGCCCTTCGGGCTAGACAACTCACCTAGTACACTTGTAATAGGCGACACTTATTGTCAGACACTGACGTACCACTCACCAGCCCAAATATGGGAATAGTCACTTTGGGCTGTCTGTCGGGTGCCAGGATCTGCCACATAACACATGCAGTCAGGTCACTCCAAAACAAGTACAGGACTGGCACCATCATTGTCCATGCTGGTGCATAAAACATCAGATGTTACTCCCTGGACCACATGACATGGTACATGGAGGAACACTCTGATCATGTAGTCCAGGCCAATATTACCCTGACCTTGTCTAGCATCTTACACCCACCAATTATGATGTCAAAGTATACAGACAAACATATCACGTTTAACAGTTGGCTAACAAATTGGTGTCATTCATAGGGGATACAGTGTCTGTCAGCCTGTGGTGACATGCTCAACATGCCACGTAGCTTCACTATAGACAGCTTGCACCTGTCACACTTGGACCTTTAAATGCTGGTTAAGGCTGTTGCTACCACCATAGTGCATTTGTTGAGCAGGGCTCAAAAGACAAACCCACCTCCATAGACATTACAGGTTAAATGACACTAAGGGTAATGCTGCTCAACACCAGATGTGTTACCCTCCTATTGCGGCCACTCAGGACTCTCCTCAGTATGGAGAAAATGTTTGGCGTAGCAGGAACAACAGAACACAATAAAGAAAATAGCTTTGCCAAATGCTAAGTGGTCTTGAGACGCCTATGTATACTTCCCAGCTGATACCATAAAGATAAGGCTGAATATCTGAAGAATACTTAAAAAACGTGTTTAATAAAATAACAAAATCAAGTGAACATCACAATTAGTTCCAGTTAAGTGCTTTCACCGCTAAGTTATGGGCTTTATCATAACTAAAAGTAATCCTAAAAACAGTTACAATTTAAAAACTTTTTGACATCAAATACATGGCTACATTTAAAGTCACAAACACATACCAAATCACATAACAACATATTGTCCAAACTAATGATAATAAAACCAATATGCCATAATATAACGTACTCTGACATATAAAATTGTTAAAATGCATAAATCTCATTAGAATTTGTCATCTATACATATTAAGCAGTGGTTTAATAGATACAAAGTCGTTTAGTCCCGGGGGTGTTGAAGCATCTGTAAACAACTGCCACCACATTTCTTTATACAATAAAGATGTTTTAAAGTCTCCACCCCTGGGATTTATCTTAATACTATCTATTATGGCAAATTTGAAAGAATGACCTTCACCATATTTTTGAATATGCCTATACAAGGCATTTTTTTCGTCCTCTTTCTTAATGCAATATAAATGAGCATAAATCTGCTTATTAAAATACCTTTCGGTCTTGCCTGTATAAAAAGCCATACATGTACAACAATTGGCAATATATATAATACCTTTAGATTTACAGTTCCCCTGTTTAAATTTTATACAGGTCTTGTTGATATTGTTTAATTTTATACCTTCACCTTCATATATAGTGTAGCATAAATTACACATGCCACACCTCTTTGTATGTTTACAACTGGGATTTGAACCTAATGGACCTCTTTCTAAATATTTTTAATATTTGGCCCACAAATAATGGATATCATCCTACAATCCTCGTAACCTCGTCATCGGCCAGAATTATGTTCCAGTTTGAAGTCATAATATCTTTAATTTTAAATGAATAAGGTCCATATTCAATAACACAAGCTCTACTAAAGTTCGTAGATCTCTCTAACTGTTTACTAAAACAGTTAACTGCGTTGTCATTATTATTAACATTAAAACCTAATAATGGGATATATTTTCTTCCCCATTCTTTTTTCACCTGCTTATTCACTTTAGACATCATTCGTACGTCATAACCTCTTTCATGAAACAACGATATAATAAATTCTGTTTCTTTCACCATATCAGTGTACAATGAATTCATCCTAATAGCTCTAATTAGTTGTCCCCTAAATATGTTCCTCAACAATTTTTTAGGGTGGTTACTAGAATATTCCAAGTAACTATTTGAAAATGTGTTCTTTCTGTATATTTTAGACTGAATTTTTTTTCCATCCTTATAATTCCAAGTGTCTAAATAGGCCAAGCCATCCATACTATTCTTGGAGGTAAATTTTAAATAGTTACTACTAGAATTGATGTATGCTAAGAATTCATGAAGAATTTCCAAAGTACCATCCCATAATATGTAGATATCATCCAAAAAATGGGAATAGTACTTAATGTATTTCATAAATACACTCTGAAATACTGTGGATTCCTCCCATTTCAACATGACCAGGTTTGCAAAAATGGGGGCAAAAGCCGCCCCCATTGCTACACCCCTGGTTTGTTTAAAGTATTCACCCTCATAAAAATATAATTATGTTCAAGGACTATACTCATCATATCAGTGAGAAGACAAGCTTTGTCCCAATCTATATCTGCATATTTGTTAATACTGTCGGCAAATGCATTTAAACCCTCGTTTTTCGGTATGCAGGAGAATAAGTCAATAACATCAATGGTGAAAAAAAATAATATCATCCGTATATAAATTAATAGGAAAATTCTTCAGAAATTCCCAAGAGTCTTTCACAAGATGCAGAATTTTATTGTATGTGTGTTTCAAAGAAACATCAACTGCATCTCCTAAAGGGAAGGTTTTAGATCGACTGCCAGATACTATGGGATGAAATGGTGGATCATCTAGGTTTGTGAATTTTAGGAATACCTACCAATGAGGCAGCTACAGGGTATTCAACCTTTAAATAGTTATAAGTATCAGTAGTAATCCGATCGTCTATCCAAAATTCTTCTATATGTAAATCTATTCTCCTGTATGCTACATTTACCTCATTTAAAGAAACTGTTTCATAATTTCCGGATGAGTGTAATAAATCAAAAATTTTGGAGGCATATACCATATTGTCGTATATCACAATACCTCCCCCTTTATCAGGTTTCATTATGCGAATAGTTCTATCATTTCTCATATCATTCAACAATTTTATTTCGTCCCCTGATAAATTTGACTTCAATTTACTATCACCTATCCTAGTCTGTAACTTATACATCTGTTTAGTAACAGCTTTGTCATATATAGAGATTGTAGGATTCATCAATGGCATAAATTACTTTTCTTTTTTAATGCTTTAATACCTGTATCTGAGTTAAAAGCTTGTCTATCAGAGGCTTGCCTATCAGAATTCCGGAACATCACTGCCAAATTGAGTTTTCTAATATATAATTTAATTTCACTGAGACAATCTACTATTTTAAAATTAGTAGTTGGTACATATTTCATACCTATAGAAAATAGATGGAAGTGGGTGGTGTTGAGTGGAAGCTCAGTATAATTGTAAATTTTAAAGTTTTTGTAACTAGTAATAACAGTTAATAACAAGTGGTACATGGAGGAACACTCTGATCATGTAGCCCAGGCCAGTATTACCCTGACCTTGTCTAGCATCTTACACCCACCAATTATGATGTCAAAGTATACAGACAAACATATCACGTTTAACAGTTGGCTAACAAATTGGTGCCATTCATAGAGGATACAGTGTCTGTCAGCCTGTGGTGACATGCTCGACATGTCACGTAGCTTCACTATGGACAGCTTGCACCTGTCAAACTTGGACCTTCGAATGCTGGTTAAGGCTGTTGCTACCACCATAGTGCATTTGTTGAGCAGGGCTCAAAAGACAAACCCACCTCCATAGACATTACAGGTTAAATGACACTAAGGGTAATGCTGCTCAACACCAGATGTGTTACCCTCCTATTGTGGCCACTCAGGACTCTCCTCAGTATGGAGGATAGCGATATCTGTGCACTAACAGATGCCTAGTTCAGGCTCACATATGCACACCAGCACTACCAGGTTATGTTTCATACCATACTTTCTGACCACAGGACTTGGAACGGACAACACAACTAGGGGGAGTATCCATATACATCACAGATACACACACCTCCGGGTTAGTAGCACTGCACAAAGCATCACAGACCATACATATACAACTACCATTGTGCAAAACTGCCTTTCAGTTTGTTGCCTGCTACTGACCACCCTCCCATACTCAGGAACCACACTCGGCATTCCTGGGAACAGTGGGGAATATGAAGGTCTCCACAAACACCATTATATTGGGTGACTTCAAATACACAAATATTGAATGGGGATACTATTCAGGCCTCAACACCCTCGCCCTACAGTCGCTACAATTTGTTAATTCATATGCTATGGCACAACCAGTCACCACAGCCACAAGGGGGAATACATATTGGACCTGATCATCACCAACATGGAAACTCTATGTTCCACACCAGTGATATACCCATCATTGGTAAGGTCAGAACATACATATATCTCACTGGACATACATATACCCTCCACACACCCATCCTAGGTATTCTTGGTGAACCTCTCATGAGCCAACATCTCACTTCACCAAAGCAAGGTGGTATCCTTCAGAGACCCTGAGACAGTGGCAAATACGGCTCCGACTGCTGAATCCTTTACATACACATTCTATGGACACCTAGTGGACTGCATGGATTGTGCTATCCCAAATAACAACAGGACTCACTCCTCCAATGGCAGGGGACCTGTCTGGTAGACCCCAGACATTAATAAGCTGTACAACGTCAGGAGGAAGCTACTACATGATAGAGCACAATCCCAGACAGGGAAAGCATCTGTGATCTGTACTAGCAGAAAGCTACAATCACTCATGAACTTATCTAAGGGCTACTTCTCACGGACAATTGCACCAGACACATAGGACTATCACAAGGCCTTCTTCAGTTATGTCAGGAACCTGGGTGGACACTCACTGATATGCTGTGTGTTACTGCATACAGACTAAACTTACCCTGAACCCACTGGCATTGCCGACATCCTGGCAAAAAGGTTCAGTGCAGATGTCCCCCCCATCCCCCCTAGGGAGCAACTATCCATCCCAACAGAGTGTAACCTCCCTGACATCACACAGTAACAGGTGAGTGCTGCCCTCCCCAAAGCATACATCACAGCATCAATGGGACCAGATGGCGTCCCGGCATGCATCTTACACGAGCTTCGTGACAGATGTAACCCTCAGATTACATCACTGTGCAATATTGGAGTTACTACAGAATATGTACCCACGGAATGGCATACAGTGACAGTGGTCCCACTACACAGAGTTGGTGCCACAACGGGCCACCGACAATATTGCCCTATAAGCCTAACTAGCCTGTTCTGCAACACTATGGAGCGTATTGTCATGGGTCACTTACACATACACATCGGGAACCTACAGACACTGTGTCCTACACATTTCAGCGTTGTTGTGGGCAGATCTTGCGTCTTGAACATGTTTGTATTCTTTACACGGTTAACAGGTCCATCGACATAGGGACAGTGGTCCACACAGCCTACCTGAACCTTGCAAACCCCTTCCACACAATAACCCACTGGGCCATTATGCATAGGCTCACCAGCGTCGATATGGACACATATCTCACATGGTGGATTGCTACCTGGATCAGGGTTAGCACCCACATGGTTAGAATTGCAGGTGCCATGTCTGACTATACACCAGTTACACGTGGCATCCCACACGGCTCGGTCCTGGGACCTCTCTTGTTCAGTATATATTTGTTTGATGTACAGGCTACCACAGGGGGAATATGGCTTACCTTGTTCACACTTGACTGCAAACTGGGTGCCATAATCAACTCTACGGCTGCCACATGCATACTCAAACAGAGTCTCACAGAGATGGATGACTGGTGCCTGAGCCATGGCCTACAGCTAAATGCCATTAGTTGCATAGTCATCCTCTTTGGGAATAACAACATGCCCACACATTACCACATAGGTAGTACTCTATTACATACGGTAGGAGTTGTTAGGGGATTGGAGACATGACTTGTTTGTACTGTCGCCTTTGACATTCACGTTGCCAAAGTGGTTGGACAGACCTTCTATATAAGCCACCTTACCCCATATGGTTTCACATGTAGATCGAGTGAGGTCATTGTGCCCCTATACTCATCACAACCATGCTTGGTTACAATGCCACATTTGGGGTGTACCTTACCCAACACCTGCAGCAACTGTACTGGCGACAGAAGTTCCTCACCAGGCAGATGTAGGGACTCACATGGATGACCTGCACAGTTCGGATGCAGTAACTCCAGCTATACTCAGTCGCTTACCACCTACTCGGATATGATATGTGCCTGTTGTGTACAGAAATACCCACCCCAGAATTACTGGACATGCTCCACCTCAGGATATCCGACTCCCTTGGAGCTACACACTCCAGGGACATATACCTCAGCACAGATGTTAATTGGACATGCTGGAGGGACAGATTCTTATCCCAGGGCCTCCACTCACTCAGGATTGTGATCACAGTTTCACATAGGCAGAGCCACCCACTGACCACCTACAGGGAACATCTTGACAGCTGTATGGGTGATTGTATGTTTACCCCTGGGATATCTTCTGTGTCCCTGCTACACAGAGGCACAGTAGCCTAGACGTACATGGGCTATCTTGTGTGACCTACTATTCACTGACACAGTGTAGTAATCTGACAGGGTTGCAAAAGCCAAACACACTCTGGCTAGGCTTGTACATGCCCTAGGGCAGATAGCCTAGTATCGACCTCAGAACCTATGTTTATGTTCGAGATGCACAATATTTACTGCTGATACTGTTTGCAGGTCTTTATCGACTTTGCTTTCACAGTTTCTATGAACAACTTAGGCATCTGCAGAACATATTTGATTATGACAGGGTTCCACTATATTATATATGTGTCTGTTGTCATGTAACTGTGTGCACAGGGTGGATTGCTGGATAGTGAGAGGTTCCTGGGTTTACACATGCAACTGCCAGATATGTGTGGCCCACTGCTGTACTCAGACATGGCCTAAGTGTGTGAGCATGCCCAGTTCAGGCTTTCCATGTTTTGTTGCCTGACATTTGTCTCATTTATTCAAGTGTGTGAGCATACCCAGTGTGACCTTTCAGTATGTTGTGATCTGAGGTCCACTACATTTGTGGATGTGTGTGAACATGACCAGTATTAACATTTATACTGTGTGTGTGTGTGTGTGTGTGTGTGTGTGTGTGTGTGTGTGTTTGAAGTCAAGTTCTGTTCTTACTGCATGACTCACCTTTGTGTCATAACTCAACAGGGATTATGCTGTGCCTGCAGGGTTTCCATGAGATACTTTGCATAGACCTATCAACATTCCTTCATACTAGCTGACCACTGCAATACTGTCATGGTTTAGTGGTTCAGTACTTTAACTATAGTGCCCAGTATCCTGGGTTCGAGGCCCATCACTGCTTTTTATTTTCATACTGAGCAGACCAGACTGCTTAAGGGCCAGTTAAGCAAATATGAGCATGTTGGCTTTTGTTCAGCTATTCCCTACTTAGACCAGGCTTGTCCAACATTGATGAATATTCACCAACTTTGCTGGACGTTGCCCAATATTACTCAACATTGACCACAGTTGCACTAGTTGGTGTGTGCGATTCTGTTTGCAGAAACTACACGGTGGTAAATGCTGTTTAGCACTGCTTTACATTGCTTAACACATGGCAATCATGCCTCAGGCGGTGTTGCAGGGCTGCCTATGTCGGATGCACATACTACATTCCCTGTACATGTTTGAAAGCAGGTCGTATCAACTTAGGCATCCCTTTAACTATATGTGCGAGTCAGAGAGAGGTATCATTTCCAGAGTTCCTACTGAGCCAGTGTATGTGCTATGTGTTGCCTCTTTGCCAAGGCCAAAGCATACTGGGCATGCCTCCTTCTGCCTACTGGGGCAGGCTCAGGTTGTTACTCCTCTGAGTCACCCTGTGCCTGTGCAGGCCTTGGCAATGGTGGGGTGCTCTTTGGCCCAGCCCCATGCTGGTCCTGCTGCAGCTGTTTTCGCAGGATCATATTATGTAGCATAGCACATACCATGACAATTTGGATACATGTAGTTGGTGAGTACTGCAAAGCTCCACCAGATGTGTCCAGGCACTGGAACCGTGACTCGAGCAGGCCAAACACACGCTCCATTACATTTCGTGTTTGTGAGTGTGCCTCATTATGGCGTTCCTGTTCAGGTGTGTGTGCGTTTCTGATGTGTGTCATCAGCCACGGCTCCAGTGCATAGCCAGCATCCCCCACTAGGTGACCATGTGGGATGTCCCCATTGGCAAATGTCTGGTACAGCTGTGTCAGATGCCAGATATGGGAATCATGGTAGCTTCCAGGGCAGCCAGCACACACATTCAGTATTATGCCCTGGGCATCACACATGACCTGGCAGTTGATGGAGGGGAAGCCCTTGCGGTTGAAGTTGACCCTACCCAGCTCACCGGCTAGTGCTTTGATGCATATGTGCATGCAGTCTATTGCACCCACTACCTCAGGGTATTCCGCTATTTGCTGGAAGAGATGCACATTGCTGGCCAATACCTCATGGGAATTGGGGAAATATACACGGTCACCGACATGTGCTGACATGGCATCCAGGAACTGGTGCTGTACCCTGGATGCTGATGCCTGTGATATCCCCATCATATCTCCAGTTGGTCTCTGGAAGGTACCTGTTGCTAATATTCTTAGGCCAACACATACCTTGGTTTCCACTGGGATGGGTACCCCTCTGTTGGTGCTGTGTGTGAGGCATGGCCTGCACAGCTCAACAATTTGCTGCAGGAGGTATCTGTCCACTCTATAGTGCTCCACTGTCTCCAGCACATGTAGCCCCTGGTAGGTTACCTGGGCCTATACACTCTTCTCCGTCTCCTCACTGTGGGTTGTCCAGCAGCATTTCCATTGTCACCACCCTCAGCATGTTGCATATGTCGCCTTATAACAGCAATGGCAGCCCCTAACATTTCTTTGTCTCAGTAAAGCTTTTTCAGTTTTCACTTCTATTAGCTTACTGCAGTGTCTCTTGTGAAAAACATTATGGACTGTTGTTTACAGAGTTTTAAGTGCTAGGCTGGGCTGGGCTAGTGTACTGCCTGGGCTGGGCTAGTGTACTGCCTGTGTAATTGCCTGATTCTGATTGTTTTCACCTGCTAGCTCTGCTAGTACTCCCTGGTAGCTTCCTACTATTTGTTGTGCTTCCTATTTCCTTTCAGTTTCCTCGGGGGCAGCGCCATGCACACAAGCGCAAACACGCTCACAGCAGCTCACACACGCACACACATGCTTACACATTCTACAACTTGCTTATTCAGGCTAAAACATGCGCACACCAGCACAAACGCGCTTACAACACTTTAAACTGCCTTATACATGCTTACTCCAGCTTATACGCGCATACTCACGCTTACACGAGTGCACACAGTCTTACTCTGGTTTACAGGCGCGCACACGCGTGCATACCCACTCAGCAAGAAACTTTGGTGTTATTCATGGCATACACCTTCCATTTCTTGCCTTTACCTAGCCTACCTGTTGACACACCTCTTTCAATGATGTGTAAATGACAGCTGACACATGCCACTCTGCTCCAATGAGCTTCCCTTCTTTCATACATACCCCACTCGTGATGTCACCTATCTTCTACTCTGTTACTCCCCTTATCCTACTCCTACACTCCACTGACTGTGCTCATTTGCTATGTAAACCTGCGATTCACTATCCTAAACCTCCTTTGCATAGGATTGCCTACTAATGCTTGGTTACATCTCTTAGACTGTGCCCCTTAGCAACCTCTACTCGGTGGCCATTTTGGCTTCAGCCTGCCATTCCCTTGCATTGTAAATTAACAATTTAGATAAAGTCCACATTTGTGGGTTTTAATTTTTATTTTTCTGGTTTTTAGAGCACAGCCCGTTTGTGTGGCGCTGCGCTATGCTTAAACATCAGAAATCGGAGAAAAAAATAAATTATTATTTTTTTCATATTGCATCAGGAAACATTGCCATTGGCCATATATTTGGCTATTGACATGCTTTCTGCACTGGATGCAACCTTTATTTGGAGCTGTCACGGCTCCGTTTTGCTATTTGCAGAACGGTACTCAGTTGTCAACTGAGTACATTTCTGCAGATAACACTGCTCTTACTCGGACAGGTTTGGGTTTCCTGAATTGCAAATCTACCTCATTTGCATGCCTTTCACCTGCAATTGAGGTAATTTGCATAACCCGGCCCTGTCCGTGTAAGAGCCGTTTTAGGAGCTCTCTTGCACGCCCCTGCAGGCTGTCCCTGGATCGCTCGTCGGACATGATGGCTGCATGATGTCTTACTCTACTCTTAGACTCCGTGCAAGCCATCGTGAATCCGGCCCACCATATACAACTTTAAAATGTAATATTTAATTTAATTTAAGGTATCTCAAGTTAGCTCAAGTTTTTAATGAATTTCATTCTGAAGAAGTCAATGAGACAAAAGCGGCGATTAAAGAGATTTACACGTTAAAACCTGGACTTTTCTCTTTGCCGTGTATTGGTGTTTTTTTCTTTGTGTGGTTTTCTTTTGCTGCTGTCAGATATTGTGTTTTTTATAACTTAGATTACTGGGGCCACTGAGCTTTCTAGTCATGAATCTCTGAAGTCTCTGAAGTTCAGTGATTTGTTTACACAAGTACATGCTAAAAGGTGAATTATAGTCAATAATGGTTTTGATGAGATATGAATAAAGGAGAATTAAGACTTATCTGGATCTAGAGGGGATGTCTTTGGAAATTAAATGAGTTAGAATGCTTTCTAAACTACTGCAGGACCACGATATTCAAATGATAATGAAATAGTGTAACTATATACCTTAACAATATCATCATATTGGAGGGCTGTATCACTTATATGCTATGTGAAAATGTTTTATATACCAAAAGGAACCAAATTTCATTTTTTTTCACATTTAATTTGAGACCAGTGTCCTTCCACCATTTGTTAACATAGCGTAATCCATGATGGAGTAATTCTGAACTAGTGGAAGATCGGCTAACAATATTCAGTTTACAATCTGCAAACTTAGATAACCATAGAAAACCATTATCTTAAATGGACAAAATATGACCAGATACACTGGAACTTGATTGCATATGAACTTATTTTGTTAAAATGTGTAACACATAGCAACTGTTATTCTGCAACCATTGGCTCTAGTAATTAGATTTTCCAAACATTCAGTCATGCTTACCTGTCAAGGGAAGAAGCATAGCTAACTGTGCTCTAGTATATCAGCTACCTGGCCGCGAGTCCTATTTCCTTCTCTCAGCTCATTCATTCAGATCCAGCTATGTGTCAGTCGTATATATAAAGGTTTTACTGTGTGTTATTATTATGCAACATAACCTGTCTCACCACACCATTTAAAAGGAAATCCTTTTCCAGGAATTGGTATGTTGTAATATACTAGGGCTGCTTGAGCCTGCATACTATGAATTAGTGTTTGTCTAGAGCAGGTTCATTCACACAATTTGTACACATGCTCCCTCTCAGTACAGGATTCAGCATGTCTAGAGGAACATAGAGGTTGGAAAATGTCATCACTGTAGAGAATGGAATATGCTGCAAGCCGTCAGGCAACATAATGTGTTTCCACTGAGTACAGACAATACAGATCAACAATTATGGAATCAAGAGTGGCAGTCCTTACTGCAGGATATCAAATCCCTTGGAAGGGTTCAAAACAGGGCAATGGGCGCATTCACCAACAACTGCACATCACATCACTAAAATGATTACTTGGGTTATGTACAAGGCAAGGTGGCACATCAGCACCAGCAAAACTCTTGCAGACTGAGCGATTCCTTGTGTACCTGTCTGAAGTAATATGATATACATTATCCGTAGAGGTGATTTAAATGTTGGTGTAGGGATATTCCACCCTTCCTGAGTTTCCATGCATGATATGTTAGATAAAACTACCTAATAGAGGTATGGCTATACTCAACGTAGGCACACAGGGAATAGAGTAATCCAGCTAGTATAATGCAAATTTTAATAGGCGTTTCAGGGATGTAAAGATGTCCTGCCACCATTGAAGGCAAGTGTGGGTAAAGTTTAATTTGCTACATGAACACCCTTGCCCTAAATGCCATATAGATACCCTAGTAACATCTCTACTTGGATTCACCATATTGACTTATATGTACTGCATTCACAGGTGTCAGGGGTGATAGACATGGTATATAACTCTCTGAGGTCAGTTAAATGAGTGATGTCAATTCCACAAATGCATTCATCGATGATGCCAACAGAGATTGTTATGATTCACAGTCAAAACGTACAATACCAGTCATGGATAATGACAAATCATCCACACAAGATTTAGATACAACCAGAATTATTCATAGCATTGCAGATATACGTGGTGAATGCCCAGCATCCTAAAGGGTGAGAAAAATCCTAAGGATGATTCCTACATACCTGGATTCACTGTGTTGAAACAGGCACATTCACATGTGCACACTACTGTAGATGATCTAATGTCAGTGACGGTAGCTCATCTGGTAGCATATTTGCCTTTAATGGAAAAAGATCAGAATGCTGTTGATTCTATTCTCACCCCAGGTGATTGGATTAAATGTTAATTATTAAAGAGAGCTCTACTCCTGATGTTAATCTGAGGCATCATTTTCTTGAGTTAGTTGTAGCTCAGTTAGATGCAAAAGATCCCATGGCACTTATCAAAAGGAATAGGTAAATTTCCCCAATGTTCTGGATAAATTTCTCTGAGTCAGCAGAAATACTACCTCTGGTTTCTCCTTGAAAGAGGTCAGCAGCTTAGTGGGACCAACCTGGTTAACAAAGAATAAATAAACAAGTAAATGTTGGCATAGCTAATATAGATCAGTGACAGAAGGGAACATCAGGATCAAGATGCCCCAACAAACTCGAAGCTGGAAGATCAATGTACACAAGTTTATTGACAAAAAAGAGCCACGTACAATGTGCTCAGATGCTAAAGTGGTTAAGCGCTTTCATCTGTCTCAACACAGATTTCATCAGAACCAATGAAGCTCCTACAATCCATTCCTTTTATAACATTTTTGGCGCCAAAATCCTTAAATCAGCAATATTCAATTGAAATGCATTAATTAAAAATACAAATGTGCTATTTTTTTTTTTTTTTAAAAACTTTTTGTTTACAATATTTAAAACAATCCTATCTACTATAAACATGTACATATTAAACTAAAACATAACCCTATGAGAATTATAAAGTTTGCATATACTATCTTTGAACATCTGCTACTTTCATCTAAATGTAGTATAACATTCATCAGCTATTAAATACCTTATCCTCCACTCAATGTATTATTATCATACAGTTCATACAGTTGTTCATGTTCTATATTTGCCGTAGGGATAAAAAGGAACTAATACATTGTTATTTTACACTACTGTGTCCAAATTTCCCAAAAGTCAGGTAAATTTACTAAATTCCTGTACAATAACCCAAAAGTAATATATATACAAAAAAGTATGTATGTATATGTACTAATATACAAAATCCTTTAACAATATATTCAGAATTACTAATAAACAAGTTCTCCTGTATTGTAACAATTTAATTCAAAGCTAAAAAAGGTTTCAAACTGATATAATCGTTTATACCTGGTGATGTTGTTGCATCTGTACATATTTGCCATTTACTTTCAACCCATGCCAAGTATGTCTTCCAATTTCCACCTCTGTCACTAATCTCTACTTGGTCAATAATGGCGAAAGTAAAATTGTGTTCTGTCCCCTTGTCCAAAATATGCTTACATAATGCATTTTTTGAATCTCCCTTTTTTATCCTGTACATATGCTCGTATATACGAGTCTTAAACTTCCTCTCGGTTTTGCCTATATAAAAGGCCGAACATTTTGTACAGGTAGCTATATATACTATACGTTGAGAGTTACAATTCCCATTTTTACATATTACCTTGGTATGCATAATATTACCCAACCTAATCTTTTGTGTAGTGTTAATATATGTATATTGTTTACAGGAGCCACATTTTCTGGTGCCCTTCATTCTCTTTTCACTTAATCCATTTATTCCTTGCTCCATTAATCTTTTTATATTATTTCCAGTCTTGTAAACCGTACAAATCTCCATTCCTACTATATTTCCAATAGGGCCCATAGTAGTAATTAAAGACCAATGTTTTTTAAGAATTTCAGTAATTAAACTGACATATGGATTAAATCTTATCACACATACTTTTCTATCCCAATCCTTACTCAATTGTCTCTGTGGTACATTACTATTCCCCAGCAAGGGTTTGTATTTTTGTCCCCATTGCATTTTCACATAAGAAATTACATTACCCAACAGTGACCTCGGATAACCTCGATCCTGAAATAATTTTGTAACTGTGTCTAGCTCACTATTCATACTTTCAATCGTGGATAACATTCTCGCTGCTCTTATACACTGACCCTTCACAATATTTTTGAAAATATGTGGTGGATGGCAACTACTAAAATGGATGTAATCATTTGAAAACGTGGGCTTCCTGTATAATCTAGAGGTAAACCCATTACCTGTGTTGCCTATCCAAGTGTCCAAATATGCAATACCTGTTTTATCAAATTGAAAAGTAAATCTCAAAAAATTCACCAGTTCAATCAAGCTAAAATGAAAGTAAAAAATGCCTATGAAAGGAAAATGCATAAAATAGAATGGGACATGGAATTATACAGAAATGGAAGGGCATATGTCTGGCCACAATATGAAAGAGAGGATGAAGGTACATTTGAGGTGGTGCAATCCAGGGGAAGAAAGAGGTATATGAGAGGGAATGACGAGGAAAATTTTCAAGGGGGCCGTTACTATCCAGCCCCAAAGAAACAGCAAAGGAGGTATTAAGGGGCAGTAACGTTACTCACATAGTGAACTCCCCTGAATTAGGTCATTCCATTGATACGGAATCTACATCCCCGGTTTCACCACATATTGTACCTACTAACCTAGGTTCACTTTTGGATAAAATCGTCATCAATAGGGAACAAGAAATCAGTTCAGTTGATATGTTTACGAAGGATGTGGGCAATGAGAAGGGGCCTAGTATTAGAAGCCATTAAGGGTTCAATGTGTATAATTATACGGATACTAATGTTACAGATGATATCATATCCCTTTTTAGTAAGGGAATGAAGTATATCCCCACTGTCAGGTTTAATTTATTCGATCTCATTAAAGAAATTAAGTTATTCTGTAGAAGGCTGAACCTTGCCATCCAATTTAATGAAGATTCTAATAAGTCTCATATTGTTAAGAATAGATCTACATTAGTGAAAAAAAGTACATACATTCCGACTATGAATGCTCAGGCAGCAATATATGAGAAAATGGTTTGTAATGATATGTACCGTTTATACAAAGAGGTTACAGACAATGTAGGAGATAAATATGTGAAAACAGACAACCTGACTGAGGGAGAAAGGAGATGTATGAAGGAACTTATTATGAATAATGAGATCAGAATAATGAAACCTGACAAGGGAGGTGGGATAGTGATATTTGATAGTCAATAATATTATAATGAAATTAACAACATATTATACGAATCAGGTAATTACGAACAGGTCTCACAAAATCAAATTAACATCGGATATAGACATATAGACCTTGTGATAGAGGAATATCTGCTTGATAATCGCATTACTAGTGAATTATACGAATATTTAAGAACTGAATATCCGATTATGGCCCATATTATAGGAATCCCTAAGATTCATAAAAAACAGCTTAAACCGCCTTTTAGACCTATAATTTCAGGATCTAAGTCAAAAACATTTAAAATAGGGACGACTATTGATCATTGGACTAAGCAAGTATATACTAAAGTGGACCATTTGGTTAAGGATTCCTGGGATTTTCTGAGTAAACTTACGACGGACGTTTGGGATGAGAATCTGACATTCCTTACTATAGATGTTCAGGATTTATTTTCCAGCATACCTGTATCTACAGGATTAGAATACTTTCATAGTAGTTTAAGTAAATATTTGGGAAGCAGTTGGGACAGAGTTAATCTCATCATGGATATGATGGGACTTGTTTTAGAACACAATTATATAGCATATCAAGGGGAATTTTTTAGACAATCTCGAGGAGTGGCCATGGGAGCTTTGTGTGCTCCCATTTTTGCCAACATGGTCATGCTCGAGTGGGAGAACCAACATATATTTCCCAGTGAGTTTTTCAAGTATATCAGGTTATATACCAGATTTTTGGATGACGTTTTCATCATTTGGACTGGACCTATAGATATGATTCCCACTTTCATAGAATATCTCAACAATACTACAGATTTTTTGAGATTTACTTTTCAATTTGATAAAACAGGTATTACATATTTGGACACTTGGATAGGCAACACAGGTAATGGGTTTACCTCTAGATTATACAGGAAGCCCACGTTTTCAAATGATTACATCCATTTTAGTAGTTGCCATCCACCACATATTTTCAAAAATATTGTGAAGGGTCAGTGTATAAGAGCAGCGAGAATGTTATCCACGATTGAAAGTATGAATAGTGAGCTAGACAAAGTTACTAAATTATTTCAGGATCGAGGTTATCCGAGGTCACTGTTGGGTAATGTAATTTCTTATGTGAAAATGCAATGGGGACAAAAATACAAACCCTTGCTGGGGAATAGTAATGTACCACAGAGACAATTGAGTAAGGATTGGGATAGAAAAGTATGTGTGATAAGATTTAATCCATATGTCAGTTTAATTACTGAAATTCTTAAAAAACATTGGTCTTTAATTACTACTATGGGCCCTATTGGAAATATAGTAGGAATGGAGATTTGTACAGTTTACAAGACTGGAAATAATATAAAAAGATTAATGGAGCAAGGAATAAATGGATTAAGTGAAAAGAGAATGAAGGGCACCAGAAAATGTGGCTCCTGTAAACAATGTACATATATTAACACTACACAAAAGATTAGGTTGGGTAATATTATGCATACCAAGGTAATATGTAAAAATGGGAATTGTAACTCTCAACGTATAGTATATATAGCTACCTGTACAAAATGTTCGGCCTTTTATATAGGCAAAACCGAGAGGAAGTTTAAGACTCGTATATACGAGCATATGTACAGGATAAAAAAGGGAGATTCAAAAAATGCATTATGTAAGCATATTTTGGACAAGGGGACAGAACACAATTTTACTTTCGCCATTATTGACCAAGTAGAGATTAGTGACAGAGGTGGAAATTGGAAGACATACTTGGCATGGGTTGAAAGTAAATGGCAAATATGTACAGATGCAACAACATCACCAGGTATAAACGATTATATCAGTTTGAAACCTTTTTTAGCTTTGAATTAAATTGTTACAATACAGGAGAACTTGTTTATTAGTAATTCTTAATATATTGTTAAAGGATTTTGTATATTAGTACATATACATACTTTATTGTATATATATTACTTTTGGGTTATTGTACATGAATTTAGTAAATTTACCTGACTTTTGGGTAATTTGGATACAGTAGTGTAAAATAACAATGTATTAGTTCCTTTTTATCCCTACGGCAAATATAGAATATGAACAACTGTATGAACTGTATGATATTAATACATTGAGTGGAGGATAAGGTATTTAATAGCTGATGAATGTTATACTACATTTAGATGAAAGTAGCAGATGTTCAAAGATAGTATATGCAAACTTTATAATTCTCATAGGGTTATGTTTTAGTTTAATATGTACATGTTTATAGTAGATAGGATTGTTTTAAATATTGTAAACAAAAAGTTTTAAAAAAAAAAAAAAAAATAGCACATTTGTATTTTTAATTAATGCATTTCAATTGAATATTGCTGATTTAAGGATTTTGGCACCAAAAATGTTATAAAAGGAATGGATTGTAGGAGCTTCATTGGTTCTGATGAAATCTGTGTTGAGACAGATGAAAGCGCTTAACCACTTTATCATCTGAGCACATTGTACGTGGCTCTTTTTTGTCAACAAACTTGTGTACATTGATCTTCAAGCTTCGAGTTTGTTGGGGCATCTTGATCCTGCTATTCTCAGGGATATACGGTTCTTGTTCAGCTTATTTTTCGTTACAGATGGGAACATAACAGCATCAGGTCCCACATGTGGTATTTGAAATTAAGACATCACTAGGGATAAATGTATTGCTTATCTATTAGACTTGTTAGTATGGCCTGATCTACATGGAATCTGTCAATTATCTGGTCATCTGTCAAATTATATCTGTATTTTCATTACTGCACTAGTCTGAGATAAATGCAAGAAGTCTAGTAGCAGTAAGCATAGATAAGAGATTCTGAGCAAGAACTGCAACCGTTCCTGAAATGTTCTTTTTTGCAACAGTAACATTTGCAATTTGCAGTGCATCTATGTAGTATCTAGCATCAGAATGCACAAGCTTCCATAGTTGTCATTATGAATCACAATGATATTTTGCCTGCCTACATTTATATCTCATTATTTCCTCATATGTTAATGCAGCTTCATTTATATCTCTGTGGGTTAGTTGTTTACATATATTATGTAATGTGTAGAACAGGTTACAGTACTATTGTGCAACTTCAGTCTTTGAATCACCCACACTTTGTGCAAGGTCAGGAGACTTTTTTTCAGAACCGATGCATCTCCTGGTTTAAATAATTTCGTCACCTTCAACACGCGTTTTAGTTAAAAAGTCTATTATAAATATACTTCTGATTTTACGACCAAAAATTGTTATTGGCTGATTTACATGATACATAGTCATAAATGTACGTCTACTATGAGTGGTCAAAATGCAATATGCAGAGGATCAGAATCCTCAAACTCTGATCCCCCCAAAATATTTAAAAAACACATTTTAAGAGTGATTTACTTTTGTCGGGGGAGGAGGGGAGAGTTCTCTTCTCCCAAAAATATTATATACATCAACCCCATGGCACGCCATCTCAAAGAAGAGCAAATTACCCCAAAAATGGACATCACTGCTGGCACAACTTGCCAACAGTGATTTTCTATGGAGGAGCTACGATCATCATGTTGAACCTTGGGCAAATGATGCTTGAGAAACCAGTCTTCATCAACCATCAGGTTAACATCATAAATGTATATAGAGGTGCATTTTTTAGTGTTCATTCTGAAGAAGCCTAACTTTGAAGAGAAAAAAGAACTCAGTGAAATGTTTTTAGTATGACAGTGACTGGCTCTTGCTTTAATGTGTGTATTTGGTTTGTTTTTCTACATTCTCATCTAGATTAACTTTGGTTTGTGACAGTTATTCATATTTAATGCCTTTATTTTATCTTTCTGTTTTTCTGTCTCAGAATGACCATAATTTAACTTACCCTTTTTTGAGCTGAGTGCATAACTTACACAATCTTTAAACATTCAGATATTTTTAGGTCTTATCAATTGTTTACAGAGAAATTGCATTTTCCTACTTTTTAAAATGATTCCTTTTCCAGTACTTCTACATATTCCTGCAGCAGCCCCTAGTATTTTTCTTTGCTTTTTCCTTGCTAATTACTGTGAAGTAATTGCCTCTTCATTAGTTAACATATTATTGATTTTATTCTTATTACCATTTGTACTCTGTTTCTATATTTCCTAGATGTATTTTCTTAAATTGCAAATCCCAAATGACTTCCTTACTGTTGCCAAGACTTTGCAGTTTTCTGCTTTTTTTGTGCAGGAATGGATTCTGAGGTCATATAATGTACAAAGAGACATATTATCTTTCTTTCCGACTCTTTAATGGAGTAATTTCCAGTGGCATTAATAGAAACTTCACCCAGTACAAAGATTATACATAACTGAACCATGACTACAGATATGTGGAATTTCTTTCTTTCATATTATGGTAAGGCAATGTATCTCCTATCTAAATCTAAGATGACAAAATATACCACTGTTCCCCATATTCCTAATATTAAAGCAGTTTTGTGTTACTTAATCTCAGAGACTTTACTCAGTCCATCTAAATATACCTTTCTTTTAGCTAACACTAAGATGAGATTGATCATTTTTTGCAATACAGAAACCTGATGTATTTATTCAGAAACCCATATTAATTCATTAAAGTCACATCTGCTGTCCTAAACAACATACATATAATGTAGCTACCAACAAAACTGGTCACTAATATGACAGATAGGAATCACCAGAGAGGTAGTTGGATAAAAAGGCTTCATTTGATTTTTTTCTGGCATAATTATTTTAGTGTTAGACTTTTACACCATTCTTTTTCTTTCTATTTCATACTAAATCTACTTGCTGTGGCATCAAAGGAATTGTTTAGAATTTACTTCCTAGGACTAGGCCTGACAATTTTAGTGTTTGTATACTGCACCAATATGTTTACTAACTGAAAAAACTAATTATTCCTATGTAATAGTTTTTGTAGTAAAGCAGAAACAGATCTTCTGCAGGAGTTCTGTTTTATTGCTGTATGGAGCTTCAGTTTGCTTCATCTTTCATGAGGCTGAGCATGGAAATCCCATTTTCCTTGTAAAAGCAGATTTTTCTGAATCATTTCTCTAGCAGTTTTCAGAATATAATTACTCTCCATGTTTTCACTTAGCATTTGTACTTTTATTTTCTGTTGTCCTGCTTTTCACATAGATGCTTTTGCCTGCTGTCCTTGAATGTATAAATCAGAATTAGCCAAGAGATTTTGGGAATTTCCTCAGCATTTACATATATCCACTTAGTCTCTACCTACATACCACTCTTAATATGTTTTCTTATGTACCTTGAAATTATATAATTGATTCCATGTCTCTAGGCTGCTTGTATTTTCTGTCCTTCTAATTTTCTTTTACTAAATGTACAGCCTAAGCAACTGATTGTTCATGATGCTCATCAACAAATTCCCTCTTGTAAACATTTCTGTCTGTTGTCTCCATCATACAATTTCACCGAAAATATATTGCCTTTACACACACTCACACACACACACACACACACACACACACATATATATATATATATATATATATATATATATACATACATATATATATATATATATATATATATATATATATATATATATATATATATATATATATATATATATATATATATGTCACCTCTGTAACTATCTGGACAAACTGCTTTTATCAGCTTCGTACCAACAACCCATGTGCTGTCGACATGCTTTCTGCCTCACTTTGTTACTTGTCCAGTAATTCCTGTAAAAAAGTGAAACTAAAATCCTTTGTAGGACCATACACTAAGTAGCGATGTAAAACATTTCCATCTCTCCATCTCTTTTTCACCTTTTCCTATTTTACTATATCTGATATCTGATATATCTGTTATCTGATATCTATGTACCCCTTCCTTGTACATTCCTCTTTTCAATATTGCTCTGTCTCTCTCTTTCTCTCTATCAGCTTCAATTTCCATATGCATCATTATGATGTTATCGTTTCTTGCTCAGACAACCTTCTCATTATACCATAGGTTCATAGGTTCTTAGGTGTAAACTAGGCTAATGACCACTAGGACCTTTATAAGCCTAGCCATGCAATCCAAATGTGTCCCACAAATTATATGTTTTGGACATTTATATAGAGCTAATTGTTGGTTATGATATGATCTACTGACTGCCTCTCTCAATCAGAGACATGGATGCCAGGCCAGGGATGAATTTCCAACTTTCAATGGTCCAAGTTGCACTTAAATGATAGACTTGGTTTCACATGGATGGGGAGCCTGTTCCAGAAAGGGAATTCTCTGAGATACATATCTGCCTCTCCAATATGTCCTATTTACATTGTAAGCAAAATTCTCAGATCTAGTAGTTTGATGTTGTTTGCTTTGCAGATGTGTAAAAGGTTTATCAGAGCAGGCTCCAGGAATGTCTTTGTTTGCCAGGCATAGATCACCTTTCAGTAGTCTCTAGGAGACCGAGTATAGAGACAGAGCTTTGAGGTGATCTGCATAAGACATTGTGTTTATGCCCTGTATTATTTTTGTAAGAAACTTTGCAGATGTTTTAGTTGCTGCATGTGTCTGGTCAAGTACATACTGAAGGAAGATTATACTCAATGATGGGTCTGACAAGTGCTGAGTATAGTGGTACAATGACTTCCTGGACCTACATTCCATGCACTTACTTATAAGATGAGCAACGTAGATGGATGTCCTTACTACCTTGGACAAATATTGGTTGATGGCCAGGTTACTGTCTACGTGTGTTCCCAGATTCCTGACTACTGGGTCAACTCTTAGGGGTAATTTATTGATGTCATTGTTTCCTGGGGTACCTGAATCCCCAAAATATAATATAATGCATTTCTTGGCACTGAGTGTTAAGTTGTGGCTTTGGCACCAGATATTTGTCTGTTTTAGACCCTCTTGTAAGATGTTAGTGTCATGAGGGGATTCTATGACTGCTCTCACTTTATGATTGGCTGCAAACATGGTCAACCAGAAGCCTTAGACATTAACGTTGACCTCTGAGAAGTAGATACCAAAGAGGAGCGGACCCACCACAGAGCCTTGTGGTACTCCACTGTTGACTGGCCTCTTGAGGAAGTGGTCTCACCGGTCCTAACTTTCTGGTCCTTTCTGTGACCCAGCTGACTATCCAGCATGTTATGTAGTAGTTTATGCCTAATTTCATAAGTTATTTAACAATACCAGAGTAGGGTATTGTATCAAATGCTTTGGCTAGATCATGGTTGGCAGTATGAACTGTTTAACTCTCAACCATTGCCTTGGGGACATTCCCAAAGATGTCCATCAGGTTCAGTATACTTGAACTTTCTTTGACAGAGCCAAACTCTGATGGATCCAGTGTCTGAATGTCTCCAATGTCTTTGTTCATCATTTCCATGATAATTCTTTCCATGGCTTTGCATATAAGACTAGTCAGACTAATGGGTCTGTAGTTTCCATGATCTGTTCATGGTCCACCCTTATGAAGAAGGATGACTGCTGCAGGTCTCCATTCTTGTGGCACAAAGCCTGTTTTAGGAATATAGTTAAATAGTAACTCCAGTGACCCTGATAGATCATATTTTGGACTATTCAGGAAGCATCATGGGATATTATTGGGATCCTTAGAGGCTATGTTCTGGGCATAAGCAAGCACAACCAGGATATGCTCTCTGTTTATAGTTGGAGGGATCATGTTTGAAGGTACTTCTTGGGAAGTGTCTGGGGGTGAGTGATGGGAGTAAAGTTAGAACTGAATTTGTCAGCAAGCAGATTTGGTATATTGTCTGGATCAGTGAATGTGGCACCATTAAACAGCAGTTCAGCACACTGATGTGTGCTGCCTTTGAGGTTTTTCGCATAGCTAAAGAAGGCCTTTTGCATGGGTGGCTATCTTGAAGTCAAATTTTGCTTTATTGGACCTAATTTGCCCTCTTAGCTGCCTGTATATTTTGATGAGAGCATTCTTATCTTTATGGGAGCAATACTTCCTGATTTTAGCCATGATTTTTTTTCTTTTGTTGTATAACCTGTTTAATCTGGGATGCCACCAGGGTGGTTTGTTTTTGGAGTTAATTTTGGGATTACTTCTGGAAGGTACAGCAGCCACTATGCAGCCATTGACATGGTTGTACAGATTTTCTGTAAACAATTCTGCATAGGCTGCTGTATTCACTGGATTTGGAGGGGCACTGAATTTTGACAAACTATCACTTAATAAAGGGTAGTTTGGCTTGTTATAGTTTCTAACTGTTACTGGGTTTATTGGGGTTACAGAGTTGATTTTGATTTTGAAGGAGACAGTTTCCCTTTCCAGAGGAGACGTGACATTGGAGGTGGTGCAACGGTCTTCAATATTTGTGAGTACAAGGTCCAGTATGGTGTAACCTCTAGTGGGCATATGTGCTAACTGGTTAAGGGTGTTTGCATTTACAAAGTCCAGGAATCTCTGTGCCTGTAGATTTGAGGACATGTAGGATGGCCAGTGTATAGAAGAATAAGTAATTAAAGTTCCCATGCATAAGGTGTTAGGTTGGATGGTGAGTGTTTCCAATAGGTTTAAGAATGCGCTAGGAGTTTTATTAGATATAGAGGGTGACCTACAGATAGCTAGGATATGGTACGGGATTTTATCTGTGGTGACCTGCACATGGAGAAACTCCAGTGCACCATCCCATTTAAACAACCTACAGGTATTATTGTTATTGATGAATATTGAGACACCTCCACTTTTAGCCCCTGTCTGTGCAGCTACTGGTCTAAAAGTGTGGAAGGCAATAAAACCTTGCACTGCTGGGGTACTCTCTACAGCTATGAACCATGTCTCAGTAACAAATATCTATACTAGAATGAGTTCTTTATGATGCAAAGACTGATGTTTTCTCTCATTCCATTAAATAATCAATGAAAATGCCTTTGTGTCTGACAGTATTGCAAAGAGTCATCACAGCTGTAGCAGAAGTTAACACAATGCTAACTTGCTAAGCCCATACAATCTGTTTCACTGATAACATCATCCATTTTCTTTGAGCAATAATATTTTTGTGGCTGTCACAGTGTCTTTCTTCCCAGTTAATAGATTTCTTTGACAGACCCTGTTATTTAATTTATATCAATCTCTAAGTTATTTCTCTGATTTTGCTGCCTTTCCTTTCATCTCATCAGTTAAGAATGTGTTTTTCATACCAAATGTCAACCAAGACAAGCTTTTACAAATTTTGCATTTCAAGCATCACTATGGCTAGGATTGTTACTGCAAAGTGTCCTCTACCATGTGTGCATCACAGTACTTTTTTGTGATGTGGCAACTTTCCTAACATGGTGCTAAATGGTGCAGTATCATAAAGATATGCAACACCACACAAAGCTGGCCCTGTGGACATGGTGAATGCTAACAAGGCTGTCTGAGGAGCGGCATATGCTATACAGCCATGTGCTTTATCCCATGGAACTGCATGCAGGAAGATATCTACATGCAGAGCGATTAAAGAAATTGTATAGGTCATCGCAGCTGCCAAAGACACTTTTCAGTACTGTTCACAGCTAAAAAGCCATGTTCATCTACCTGTCATAACGGTTTACAGGTATCGGATGCTGGAGAATCCAGAAGACACCAAGGATACATTTGGTCTAGCTGTCTTAACAGCAACAGCATCAGTATGGGGATTGGGAGTGGGGAGAAACACTAGACACCAGGGATTACTATAAATATAAGTGCCTTAGCAGTACTGACAGAAGTACAGGGATTGGAGGTAGGGCACAACCAAAGACACAGGGCCTGGGGGTGGGGAAAAGCCAGAAACCAGGGATTACTTTAAATATAAGTGCCTTAATGGCACAACAGTACAAGAATCAGGTGTTAAGGGGAAACCTAGATATTAGGGATTACTGTAAATGTAAGTGCCTTAATGACACTGACAACAGTACTGGGAAGCAGGGGGGGCACACTAGCCACTAGGACAGTGCCATAACATGATTTACAGTATTACAAGTGACCCAGGGGGAGATATGACCCATCAGGGCATACCAGATACCTGATGTACTGGCATTTCAGCATTATGGGAATTGAGGGTAGGTTAATCACGGAAGGGTAGACAGGTCATGGAAAGATACAGGGACAAGTACAGGGACTGAGGTGTGTGTGTGTGTGTGTGTGTGTGTGTGTGTGTGTGTGTGTGTGTGTGTGTGTGTGTGTGTGTGTGTGCGCCTGTGTGTGTTTGTGTTTGAATATGCACTTAGGTGTGCGGAAGAGTGATTGTGTGGGAGAATGCCAATATCTGCACAAATAGCAGTTTACAACCACGGTATGCAGATAAGCAATGATCTGTACATTGCAGTAATAAATGCAATTCAGAGACATGTAAATTACTAGATAATTAGGTCTTACCTCACTGTGACTAACATGTCTTTGAATTTGAAATCAGCTCATCATTGGAGCAGGACCTTCTAACCACAAGCTGTTTGACTCATGCTAGGCCCTTTAATGAAACCCCAGGTATATCTCAAATTCAGAAGTTAGGTAACTGCTGTTTCTTTTGAGTTCTTTAATCTAGTCTGGTGAAGAGGACCACCATCTCCTAAATCCACATTTGTGTATCAGACATAACCGTGGTATTCAGAAAAGTTATCACCAATGGTAAGTTCTTTTTGTCACTGGCTATAACCATTTCCAGTGTAGAAATAGCCCTTCCACAATGCTTTACCTTGAAGAGGTACAGTGCCACAATGGTCTACTGCAAAAGCTAATGAGGCATTCCAGGGGAATAATATCTGGTAATTAGTTATGTGCTCTTCTCCCAAAAATGCCTGCCTGTAAGACATTCATATAGTCAAGCAATTCAGAGAACTCCTCAACTTTATAATTTTTTAATGCCAGCAGTGAGCATTGGATGTGATGGCTGAGGAGGAACACTAGACACCAGAGATTATTTTCTTTATTTGAGTCGATGGAAAGATAAAAGAACATCACTTTTTGCATTAATAAAGATGTAAGAAAGATGTATGGGGTGGTTACTAGACAGAAGGGTTTGTTTCTGCATAAAAATGAAAGCAACTTAAGTTAATAGAGCAACAGGTACTGCATCAGGATGTATTTACCAAACTATAAGAAGTATTGAAGTCTACTGTCTGCCATCATTGATTGACTGCAAGAGTCCATGACTGTGTTCAAATCTTCTGGATAAATGTGGGATGAAATTAGACAATACCAGGAAGTCTTTAAAATATTGCTCTAATTGACTTTAAAAAGTTAATAGAACAACAGACTTTGCTTTATAAGACATTTTCTAAAGAAAAAGAAGAAATAAACTGTAATGATTGGCATTATTGACTGAATGTTATCATATGTGGGTTTGAGGGATGGAGAAAAATAAGAAATACTATTGGCAACAATCAGTAAACTCAGGAACAGGTAAGAGGTATGGCAGATTGTGTGTGTGTTGTGCATGTGTGAGACAGTATTTGAATGTGTGCATGTGTGTGTGTGTGTGTGTGTGTGTGTGTGTGTGTGTGTGTGTGTGTGTGTGTGTGTGTGTGTGTGTGTGTGTGTGTGTGTGTGTGTGTGTGTGTGTGTGTGTGTGTGTGTGTGTGTGTGTGTGTATGTGTGTGTGTGTATGTGTGAGAGAGTATTTGAATGTGTGCATGTGTATGTGTGTGTGTGTGTATTCTCAAATGTGTGGATGTATGTGCGCGAGTGAATGAGATCAGTGCTTGTGCTATTGTGGCACATCAACCATCAGCAGTGATTATCGTATAGGTAGAAAAAGGGGACATTTAGCACTTGCAGTAAATACTGAGCAATTCAGAAACCTGCAGATTAGCTACTACTGAAGTCTTTCTTCATCACACTTAATATGTGACTGAATTTCTGGTATCCATGATCACATCAACAGGTCGTCTTTGCTGCAGCCTTACCATTCGCAAACAGACCTGTCTCTGATTCCAACCTATGGAGTTTAGAGTTCAAAAACTGATTATCACTTGCTATTATTTATTCAACAATTCAACTTTCTAAAGCTTTTAAAGAATTATTTTATTGACTCTGCATTCTTCTAGGCTTTGACAGTGTGATTACTGACCTTGTGTGATCATTATACCATTCATTCTTTCAGATGGATCTTTGCTGTTATTTATTTAACCTTTTGATTTAGAACAAGTGCATACCTTCAGGGTTAATAAAATGAACTGAGTTATCCCAAACTTTTCTTGATCAGATTCTGTCTCACCACAACTGGTGAAATGTAATGTTCCTCATAGAATTATGTTAGACTTGTAAGTGACACACTGTGCGCTGGTAATATATGCAGTAAGACTAGTTTATTGTGGCTATTATTGAAATGGCACTGACACACTGTGCACTGGTAATATATGCCTTAAGATTAGCTCACTGTAGTTATTATTGAAATAGCACTTTAACTATTACAGTTTTACCTGTTATTCATCTCATTTCTTACTTTATCTACGCCGCTCCATTTTTGCTGCCTTCCCCTTCTAAACACCACATAATGCTTCATTCTGTTCATTTGACTAAGACTTAACAATACCTTTCAGCAATGACTTATTCCAAAGTTTCAATGACATTTTACACTCAAGAAAATGTACTGAAATTGTATGACATGTAAAAACAGCTGAAAAAATACAGAAAATTTACTAAATAATGGGTTGTATGCAAGTATAAAGGCTTATCCACTCCACTGTAGAATATGGCTCCAAGGGTCTGTACTTCAGATTTGAATGCCTTGGGTTATTTTTTATTTTTTTTTTACTATTTGTAGAATAGCATGACTGAAAGGTATGAATGTTATGTTTTCCCTTTTTCACTAATGTACTGCATGCCTAGAGTTGGTATATATAATTTAGGTGTTGTGGAGGCCAAGCTACCTCATACAAGGGTGCAGGGGAGACTTCACATAAAAAAAAAAAAATCTCGTTTTGCATTTTTTTTTTACATTTTTGGTTATGTTTTTCAGAACTGAATTTTCAGAAAAGTGTAACTCATGTTCTTGTGCTTCAAGCAAACATAGGTAAACCCATGTATAGTGCCAGTGATGATGTCAAACTAAAAAACAATTTAAAGATATAATTTTTCTCTATCATATTTCATGCTGATAACACAACTGATCTGAAAAATATGAATAACCTTTTACCTTTTCCCTGTAAATGTGAGAGAGGAGATGGGGGATACATGAAACTACCACTGATATATAAAATGAAAATGTCATGCTTTAGTAAGCTAGCAAGACTTAAATGCATACAAATTGCATTTCAAATGGATTAGCTCTCCAGCATTGTGAATGGATTCAGCATTAATAAGTAAGTAGTCAACAGATGTATTAATGATCTTGATTACTGTTAGATTTTTATTTTCTGGGCCATTGTTCAAAGGAAACTTTTCATTTCATGTGTAAAAACTGATTTAGTTATTGTTGGAAAAACAGCAAACAAAAAAAAAATGATGAAATGTTTTCTGACAAAAGTAAATTATGTAATCTAATTATCTCTGGGCTTTCTAAACAGAGTTGATAACCTGAAGTGAGTGTATATATATTTGAACCAGATCTTAGTCCTTGCCTTATGACAGAGATGGAGACCTTGGTATAGGCATGTAAGTGTAATGAAGACACGTATCTGCTTGTTTATTTTTTATTAATTTATTTAATTTAGAGTAGTTAGGTCCAATAACTCTTTAGTAAGAAACAGCAAGGATATTTATTTAACTGTATATAATTTATTTGTTTACATACTCTTTCTGTGAATTTACTTTTACTTTGATACTCCTTAAGTACCTTCTCATTCATCATCATATCTAACTTGTAAATGCACTGTTCTTTCTTATGTAAAGTTCACTAAATTCATGCTTGTCTGTCAGGTCTTTATCATTTTTATATGTACTATTGCTATTTATTGTCAGAGAAGAGGGTTATCATTTACCATTCTCGGTTAACAAGCTGTGGTGTCCATCTCTAAATACTTAGATAGCTTGAGTCTACTAAAAGTGAAAGACGTTGATTTGTGTAATATAAATGTGCCTAAATCAATGAGCAACTGGAAGCTGGTGCTTTCTGCTCATATCCAGAGAGGTATCAGCACTATTCTGCCAGGAAGAAAACTATGGGTAAATAGATATTTGTGCATAGTCCATTTATCCTCTTGTGGCCAGGTTGCATTTTGGGAATTGATTATTGAATTGCTGCTGTATACACTTTCATTCTTTTATGTTAACCTGCTGGATATCAGTAGTGTGACTCACAAGACAATGCCTCTGGTGCCACATTGGTCCTTCCTTTGCAACTGGGTCACAATGCTAGGTTTCAGACTCCATCCATGCCTGCTGATACCTGCTCCAAGATTACATAAATGCTAATAAACTAAATTTACATAATCTTTTGAACAATGAGTAATGCACAAAAAATGCATGGCCATGATGTATAACTATGTTTCTTTTTGTGTTGCTACTCCTTAGTTTCCTCTTTCATTTATATATACATTCAGTATACCTGTTCTACTGCTAGCTGAATGACCATTTTAGATGTCTAGTTCTCATATACCTCATGTACAGAATTATCATAATAATCTTTTTTAATTTAATAGATAATGATGCCAATTTTTCATATTCTGCTATACGCTGAAGACTACCTCCACCTAAGTATATTTACTCCATTTCTAGGATTATTACCAAGCTTATTGGTTAATTAGTTATTACTTTGCTCATGTGTCGCATACCTTCTAATATGAGCAAGGGATTCACAGCTGTTTTGGTACTTTAAGTACATCTTGTCATCATGTTTTGGCACTGCACATGCAGTAACTTGTCACAGCTGTAAGATCAATGTCTCAAATGTTTGGATTTCAGTTGTGTTATGCAGTCAGTTTACAGGCGGAGCTTGCCTATGGCTTATGCTATTCAGGCATAATGTTTTCCTTAATTTTATACATACATGCTTGTGTTAAGATTTCACTTTAATACTACATACCATTGATATATGTGTTAAGGCTTCAGAAGTAACTCTTTATGACACCTGTATTACTTGTACTAGATACAGTTCCAGTATGTCATCTGAAAATGGTTAATACCCAGTTATTAAAATGTAAATATATAAATAAATATAATCTCTCTATAAATATATATATATATATATATATATATATATATATATATATATATATATATCCATATATAAAATCTATCTTTCTGTCTATACATACATGCATACATCTGTGTGTGCGTGTGTATGTGTGTGTGTGTGTGTGTGTGTGTGTGTGTGTGTGTGTGTGTGTGTGTGTGTGTGTGTGTGTGTGTGTGTGTGTGTGTGTATGCTGTAAATAATGCATATAGTGTTTACTTTTGCTATTCTGGCCTTGGTAATGGGTGAAAAGACTTAATTAATAAGCCTTCCTTCCCAGTTAACAAATGATAAAATCAGTAAATGGTGGCTTCTGTTTTCATTGGTATACTTGCTGTTGTAGGACTTTCCATCACCATGACTAGTTGGTTTCATTCTTTCTTCAAAGGTAGAGTAATTTTAGTAGAATACATACCACCCTGCATCCTTCCGCTAACAGTAATGACCATAACACTCAACCCTTTGTCCTTATCTGTTCTTTGTAGTCCTCTGCTTCAAATGCACATCTGTTTCCTCCTCTATTTTTCTGCTGTGCCCATAGCACAGTTCACTACAAACAAAATTTACTATACTGTAACACAAGGGGAACACAAGGATGTTGCAGAGACAATATATATAGTATGTCATCTTAAAAGGACACATGCTTGAAATGCATTTTGAAAGCCTTCTACAGAGTATACTATTCATTTAATGTGCTTACATGTTGAAATAAAAAGTTAAAATTAATTAATTAATTTATTTATTTAATATAGGCATTGTGCATAAAACAAATACCACTAACAACACTGTTCATGGAAATATATATATCCGACAGCTAACTCAAAGTCACACAGAGCAATTTTTACAACTTAGCCTGCTTTAGCATATATTAGAGCATAAGACTGAGAAATTCTAGGCATTGTAAGGATATTATTATTTCATTTGTTAAATTATATAGACGTGTTCATTCCTTTCGTATACATAGCTTGTGTATCTGTTATATTGTGAGTTTGAATGAAATGTACAAAACCAGCAAAATAAATGCTTTACTTGATACTTTACTTCATATTCCTTTAATAAAGGCTGCTTGTCTTGCAAGAAATGCAGCATATCCTGCAAATATTCTGTTAACATATGAAGTGCTGTGAATAATTTTACTATATATATGAATAAAAGGTATAACACTGAGTCTGGTCAGTCAATGTGCTATTTTATTTTGTTGGCCACTATGAAGGAAATTTATAAGGCTGCAATCCACCAGTAATGAGAAATATGTGTCATACATGAAAAGACAGAACAGATTTCAAACACAAATTGTATTTTCTGTATGACATCTAATGCACCATGTTATTTTCATCATCTGCATGCCGATTTCAGTTTATTTGTTTTATTTTCCACTGATATCTGTAGTGTCTTGGTTACCTGAAAAAAAATCACATTTACTGTCGAAAAAATACAAGGCTGACACTGTATATAGGGATATCTTACTCAACTTATTTCCTACATTTTTGATAGCAGTTTATGTTGGTAGTGCTCAAGACATGAAATCATGATGAACAGAATAAACAGAATAATAAGATCATGGAAAATGTTCACTATCCACAGTGGTCATTCCACTATCTTTTAGAGTGGAACAGGCTGTACAAGACTCAGATTGCCTACAGAACTGCTTTCCTTGTAATCAGTAATACTCATCTACAGACTCTTATTTATGCAGTATTTCCTTTATCTCTTTTACCTTCTTTTTACAGATGTCAGTAGGACTGTTCACTCTGCTTCATCTTCTAGCTTGTCTTGTTTGTCCTTTCTTATTTTTCTTTAGTAGCAGCAAAATTTTGTCTACACACATCTTCAGAATGTGAAATTCTGTGTGTGCCATAGCTAGATCATTTTCCACATTTGTTGAATAGCAGGCTGCCCTTTAGGCCTGCTGTGAAGATAACTGCAGTGTTAAGTGTTATACTGGTGACTTGATTCATTGTGCAATCAAAACTGATGATATTTTCTAGCCTCCTTTTTTAAATTGTATTTACCCTTTACTTTATGATTGTCAAGTTATGAAGTTATGTACTATATGCATATGTGTGTGTATGTGTGTGTGTGTGTGTGTGTGTGTGTGTGTGTGTGTGTGTGTGTGTGTGTGTGTGTGTGTGTGTGTGTGTGTGTGTGTCTATACAATATTGCATTCAATTCTCTTTTAGGTATTATAATTTGATTCTATAACATAGCAACATCTTTGCCGAAAATAGCTTCCTGTAAATTTAGTCTGCTATATGTTAAAAAACTGTAAACAGATGAATCATCTCTGAATTTAAACCTTGCCTGTTAATTTCTCATAAGAGAAATTATTACCTGACAAGATATAAAATCAACTGTGTCTATTTATCAGTGTGCTCATGATCTGTGAGCTTGCACAAACAAGTCTGATTAATCTTGCACAAAGGTACATTATCCAGATATCAAATTATAACAGACGCTATCGTAACTGCAAGTGGCCCCTTATAATACACTGTAGACCATTCATCCGGCACTTAAGGCCTTTATATATGGAATGAACATGCAAGATGTGTACTGCATTCCTAACTTAAAAGGATATATTATTCATAATATTGGATATCACATGTTCAGTCTTAAGTAAAGTTCAAGCAGTCGTCAGGTAGTGGTAATGCAATCCACATTTTGTACTGTATATTATGCAATCAGCATGAGCAAAAATTGCATTAACAAAATTTTGTTTATTTTATTTTAGTTTATTTATATTGTTACCCTGGATAGTTGCAGTTAACTAGTGCTCTCTTTTCTGGGAGACCTGAGGAGGTATCTGTTTTTCTCTGAGAAATTGATCAGGGCACTGGGGATACTACTCTACTCCTTTCAATAAGTGCCATGGGATCTAAAGCAAAGCAAAGCTGTGCTGATACTATTCTTAGTGTCGAAAAAACCCTCAGGGTCATGAGATTTTACTTTATGTTTTACATAAATGAAAGTAGTAGCTTCTAGAAGAATCTTGACACATTTTCCCTGTGAGCGGTGCAATATTGTGTAAATGTCATAACCTGCAGATATGGGAAATGTTGCTCCAGTTACAGCTCTTCAAAAATGATTGCCAGTTTGCAGGATATTTTATCTTCCTTTACACCTTAGTGCTTAGTTATTACATTTAACTTATGAGGCAAAAGTAAAATCTCAGAAATATTTTACTGTCCTACGTAATCAACATATTTATTGTTGTGCTTTATAAATTGTGTACAACATGTTACAGAAAACAGGCTCTTGTATCAGTCCAGTGGAAAATGGTAGACCAGTTCTGTCTTACTAATGGAGCCATTTCTGTTGTGCCACTGTAGTTGTTATGTAGATGCCAGGGATTATTTTATGAACATCGGTCTTATGATTTGATTATGTTATAAGGTGGGTTTTATAAGCATTTGTTAAAGTTGCAATACTTTGTCAATAAAAACTAATGAATAAGTAAATTAAATTTGAGAGTTAGAAATTATGTTCTCAGCTTGTGAATAGAATTTATATACTCTGCACATTAAGTGTACATGATCTGTATTCAAGAACATCCCTAACACTTTTTTTTGTGTTTTCTACTCATTCAGATAGATTATACCAAGTGTGCATGTAGTCTACACTTTGTGGTCTTCTTTCGGCTTTTTCCCGGTAAGGGGTTGCCACAGCGGAACTCTGGTCTGCTAATGATTGGCAGTAGATTTTTACGAAATGCCGAAGTGCCAGCTCTACCCCCAACCTTCAGCGAAGGCATGCCCATTTATGCACGCATGTCTTTCGAACGCTACCCAACCATGGGGAGGACATGCAGACTCCACACAGAAAGCACTCCCAAGCCACACCGAGAATCGAACGGGAGAACCTCTTTCTGTGAGGTAACAATGCTACCGTGGTACCACCGCATATCCACTAGATATTTAAGGCTGCAAGAAAATCAGTAGGAACTAAAATTAGGTGGAAGAAGGTGTGAGTTATGCTTTTGTGGTCTGTTCATGCAACATGGTGCACACTTAGTGTAGCCATTCATGATTCCCAGGGATAGGCTTGTACTAGTATCAATATGTTTCTGATGTACACCCACTGACAGACTCAGGAAGGTTACTGTAAGGTATATGAAAAATGTACATTTTGTGGTAACCATTTCCAGTTTAGAGACAGCCCAACCACTGTGCTGTAGCACAAAGACATGTGGAACTTTGACAGGCTTTTCTCTGGGGCCATGCTGAATATTAATGAGGCACTATTAATGACGCACTCTGGGGAAAGAAATATGCCAATTAGCCATGGGCTCTCCCTCAGTAATGCCTGTTATAAGACAGTTATACAGCTGAGTAACTGTAAAGAATCACATCCACTCATGGATACGTGTCACTGAACACATCCAAAAGCTGAGGGATGGAGAAAAATAAGAAATACTATTGGGGACAATCAGTAAACTCAGGAACAGGTAAGAGGTATGACAGATGTGTGTGTGTGTGTGTGTGTGTGTGTGTGTGTGTGTGTGTGTGTGTGTGTGTGTGTGTGTGTGTGTGTGTGTGTGTGTGTGTGTGTGTGTGTGTGTGTGTGTGTGTGTGTGTGTGTGTGTGTGTGTGTGTGTGTGTGTGTGTGTGTGTGTGTGTGTGTGTGTGTGTGTGTGAGATTATATGTGTGTGTGTGTGTGTGTGTGTGTGTGTGTGTGTGTGTGTGTGTGTGTGTGTGTGTGTGTGTGTGTGTGTGTGTGTGTGTGTGGGTGTGTATGTGAATAATTGTGCATGGGAGCTGTCATGCCGCCATAATCTGCCAGACAAACAAACAAATCTTGTAATATTGGGAGCAGGGTAAGAAATGCTACACCAGGGATACTCTGCTGGCATGTAGAAAAAAAATGAAAGACTACATGAGTCAGGTAACACTAGACAGCAGACATATTCTGCATATTGTGCCTTTAAGGCACTTAGAGAAAAATAAGAAAGACACCGTGGGCTGGGGATAACAATAGACATCAGGCATAACTCTACATATTGTTGCTTTAAATTACTTAGAAAAAAAGAGAGACTACATAGTTTTGGGGAGACATTCATTAGATACCAGAGATTACCCTGCAGACTGTACCTTGAGGGCAGTGAAAAATTTAGTAGAACAATTCTACAGAACAAAGACATGGGTTGGGAGTGTACACGCCAGGGATAACTCTGCAGACGATGCCATAAAGGCACTAAAAATGGTTCAGACCTTGTATTCTTCCACTGCACATCAAGGGTGTTAGTTCTTTGCACTTTCAATCAAAAAAGTACACTTGAGAGTGCTGCACATGTCATAACATAAAAGGTTCTTGAGATGAAACAATGGCAAAATCCATGAAAAAAAGGGTAATGACTGCTGACTATGAGAACACTAGGGAAGAGGAATCTTATTAAACTTTCTTTCAAAGTGCTTTATTTTCAGCATTGCTTACTGCACTTTTTGGATGAGTAGAAAGAACACTTGAGTTAGTGAGCCTGAAATCCCTGAATATGCATGCCATCTCAAAACTTTAAAAATGCAGTATTCAGCAAAATGTGGAAGTGGTTGCACATGTTTTGGTTATACATGTCACACAGCAGCACAGACCTGGAGTCAACAGTCACTTCATTGTAGAGATACAGACAGGCTAACAGCAGTTTTTTGAGCTTTGCTATTTTATTTTCTGACAGAAAATATATTTCTAAGTTATCTTATTTGAACTTTTTGACTAAAAACTAATATTTTGGATTGTGCTGAAAGATAACATCAACAAAATATGAATATTATATATAATTTTCCTGTCAAACCTTTGAACAGAAGATCTCTCGCTGGAAAAACAGAATGAGTCACACAAAAACAAACTCTCAGGAGTATTTGATGAGGAAAGATTTTAAGACTGTATTATCTACCATTCATCAGATTTCATTGAAAATGGACAAAATAGGCAACAAAGTGGACAATTTAAAGAAAAATGATCAAAACAAATGGAACAAATACAGGAGTCTCATTCAACAGAAAGCTCAAATTTCAGGAGTAGAAGTTGCTTTAAATGACATAGAAGGGAGATTAGCAGAAGAAGAAAATAACACTGAATCCTTATTGAGACAAAAACATGTTATTTTGAACAAATTAGATGATTTAGAAAATAAATCTCTGAGAAACAACATTCGTATCTATGGGCTATTTAAGAAGATAGAAGGTGGAATATGACCATCTTGGCTTCCTAAGATCCTTAATTTAACAGGGGTATTGTCATACAAAAGTGAAAGAGCCCATAGATCTTTAGCTACATCATCTTCATTTAAAAATCCTTCATCACCAAGATTTACCATTGTGAAATTATTTTCCACACAGGACAAGAACTAATTCTGAAAACAGCTTGGACAAAATCTCCCATCATAACAGTAAACAAAACACTCAAATCTGACAATGACTACTCAGCCACAGTGATGTCTATGTGAAAAATCTGTCTTCCTCTGATTAAAGAATTAAAGAAGAAACATATCAAGGTTCATTTACTATTCTCAGCTAGTCTTAAGATATTCCTCCCAGATGACATTACAGTCTCTGATGATCTTGACAATGCTGTGACATTTTTAAAAACAAAAAAAATATAAAAGAACACGTAGAAAATATGGAATGGAGTAAAAGCACTTTGAAAAGACAGGCAGAACAAAGCAACTGGAAAATCAATGAAAGGAAAAAGAAATTAAAAGAAAAATTATTTCAGCAGAATTATATCTAACAATTATCTATGGAAGTGACAAACAAATAAACATTAACTACAAATGACTTATTTTAATATGTCTATAACTTAATAGGAGATCTGAATGCATTCCTAAGCAAGGTAATTCCATTTTAATTTAATTTTCTTTCTTTTTTTATTCTAGTGCCTAGTATAAAATTAATAACTAATATGTATATGCATGTATGTAGGCATATATGTGTGTACTGATGAATGAATATATACTCAATATAAAAATATTAATAAGTTTGGGATTAAAAGCATCTAGAAGTATATATAGATATTAATACAGTTGGACTGCATACAGGTTTCTCATAATTAATTAAATAACTACACAATGATTAATGTAAAAATAGAATAACTTTAAAAAAGTGGTATCCCTTATAATTTGATATGCTGGGACGCAAGGTGAATCGTATAGTTCTTGTGTGTGTCTCTGAATCTAACTTTCTTCTGTTCTAGACTTCCTGCTTTACTCATCTGTCCTCTCTGTTCTTATTGTATTTATTTTATATATCCTTTACAAGTTATTATATTGATTAAGGCTGTTGCCTGGAGTATTGCTATGGATTTTTTTGTTGGATGTTGGAGGGTTGCAGCTGGAAGGAAGGAAGGAAGAGGCTTTGTAATGAATTTTGTTGTAAACTGGTTGTCTACATTGTGACAATGGTAATTGCAGTGGAGTTGCATGCCTGTTTTCCTTTTCCTTTGGTTTGGTAAATGATTTGATGACTCCAATGGACTTTGAAGGCTTAGGAGAAGTGTTTTGCTTTGATTGTTCAGTTTGAAAGTGGATAGATGCAGAACAGCAAATGTTTGGTTGGGTTTTAATGAATGGGGGCGAGAGAGAGAGAGAGAGAGAGAGAGAGAGAAAAGAAACATGGTCACTTGGTGTATACTGATATAGGTTCATAGGTTCATACTAGGCTATCTGCCCTGGGGCAATTATAAGCCTAGCCCGATTCTGTATGGCTTACGCCACCCCTTGATTTGAGTATACTGTGCCCTTTTTAAGGTTTAGTTTACTGTGCCTCTGTCTAATAGTGACACGGGAGTAATCCCTGGGACAAACCTACGATTCCCCATCCACCTATCAAGATTCTTCTTGAAGAGATTCAGTGAGGTGCTCTGCCTCACATGAACTGGAATTCTATTCCAGAGTGAAGGGAGCCTCTGGTTTATGAACCTGTCCATCCAGCAAGTTCTATTTATTTCTGTGCTGAGGTTCAAGTCCCTCGAGCATGTGGCTCTAAGGGATTTAGATTTACTGAGGTGGAGCATGTCCATTAATTCTGGATTTGACATAACTTTGTATGTCAGGCATAGATCGCCTCGAAGTAGGCGGTATGCAACTGAGTAGAGCTGGAGTTTTTTTAACCGAGCAGCATATGGCATCTGTTTGAGACCCTTGATCCTCTTGGTGAGATACTTTTGGGGTCTTTCTAATTGCTGCAGGTGTCGGGTAAGGTACATCCCAAAAGGGGCATTGTATTCTATGATGGGCCTGATGAGGGATGAACAAAGGGGCACGATTACCTCTCTTGATCTAAATGTGAAACCCTTCGTGATGAGGTGGGCTATGTAGAAGGTATTTCTAACCACTTTGGAAATGTGGTTTTCAAAGGAGAGATTGCTATCAACTTGGGTCCCCAGGTCCCTAATAACTTTCTCTGTACTTAATGGGTTACCGCCTATGTGGTAATTTGTGGGCACATTGTTTTTGCCAAAGGGTATGACTATACATTTTTTTGCATTTAGCTTTAAACCATGGCGCTGGCACCAGTTATCTGTCTCTGTGAGACCTTTTTAAAGGATGTTTGTGTCAGCTGGAGAGTTGATTATGGCGCCCAGTTTGCAGTCATCTGCAAACTTGGTGAGCCATAGTCCTCCCACGTTTGCCTGTACCTCAGAAAAGTATATACCGAACAAGAGTGGTCTCAGGAAAGAACCCTGTGGGACACCACTTGTGACCGGTTTTGAGTCTGACATGGCTCCAGAAACTCTCACTCTGTGGGTTCTGTCTTTGAGCCAGTTTGTGACCCATCTTGTGACATAGGGGTTTATATTTAAGCTGGATAGCTTATCTATGATGCCTGAGTGGGGTATTGTGTCAAATGCCTTTGCAAGGTCCAGATAGGCTGTGTGGACTACCTTCCCTTCATCTATGGCTTTGGTGACTGTTTTGAAGAGGTCAACCAGGTTCAAAAGGCAGGATCTGCCCTTGACAAAGCTGAACTGGGTAGGATCTAGTGTCTGTAGGTCCCCAATGTCTTTGTTTATGAGCTCCATGATGATCCTCTCCATAGCCTTGCAGACTAAGCTAGTCAGGCTTATGGGGCGATAGTTTCCAGGGTCCGTAGAGGCTCCACCTTTGTTGAGTGGGACCACTGTTGCTGTAAACCATTCTGTGGGCACATATTCTGTAGTGAGGCTGAGATTGTATAGCTGTTTTATTTGAGGGATTAGTTCGTCTTGGAGTTCATGTAGGATGCAACCTGGGATGCCATCTGGTCACATGGAAGCAGTGTTTTTTGCTTTGGAGAGGGCAGCCTTCACCTGAGCATCAGAGATGTTTGGGAGGCAGCCCTCTGCCGGATAGATACTTGCTCTTTTGGGGGGGGGGTGGAGAAGTTTGCACTGAACCTGTCTGCCAGGATATTGGCGATGTCTGTGGGTTCAATGTATTTTTTGTCATTTAGAATCAACTCAGAACAAGTCTGGGAGTTGCATCCCAGGTTTCTAACATGATATGAAGAAAAAAAGATCATAATTTTTTGCTATTACTGATCAGAGATGCCTTCCCTATTAGGAATTTTGCTCTATCATGTAGTAGCTTCCTCCTTCTGTTGTGCAGTTTATTTATGGCAGGGGTCCACCAGACTGGACGCCTGCCTTTGGATGATTGGGTCTTGGTTTTGTTTGGGATAGCATGATCCATGCATTCCTGGAGATGTCCGTAGAATGCGTTTATATAGGATTCTGCAGTTTGGGCCGTAGTTTCCACTGGCCCTGGGGCCTTGAAGGATTCCACTTCAGTTTTGAGAAGTGAGAAGTTCGCTTTTGAGAAGTTTTTCACTGTGGTTTTCTGGGCTGAGGGTGGGGTCGGGATGTGGACATCCAGTGAAATTAATTTATGGTCTGATTTTACCAATGAGGGATATACTTCTGGTGTGGAGCATAGGGTCCCCATGTTGGTAATGATCAGGTCTAGTATGTTGTCCCCTCTTGTGGGAGTGGTGACTAGTTGTTCCATAGCATTTGAGTTTATAATTTTCCAGGAACCTTTGGGCTAAGGTGCTGGGGCTTGAGTAGTGCTCCCAGTCAATGTTTGGGTAGTTGAAGTCGCCCAATATAATGGTGTTCAGAGAGATCGTCATGTTCTCCAATCTTTTCAGGAAAGCCGAGTGGGATTCCTGACTTTGAGAGGGTGGTCTGCAGGATGCTATAAATTGAAAAGCAGTCTTGCCCACTGTTAGTTGCACATGGATGGTCTCCGATACTTCGTGCAATGCCACTAACCTGGAGGTGTGGATATCCTTGATAAATATGGAAACTCCCCCTCCTTTTGTGGTTCGGTCTGGGTTTTGGGGCTGAAAAGCACGATATGAGGTATAGCCTGGTAGTGCTGGGGTGCTCTCTGGAGCCTTGAACCAGGTTTCTGTCACTACACAGATATCGATGTTCTCCATACTGTGGAGAGCTTCGAGTGCATGCATCTTGAGGTTAAGACTTCTGGCGTTTAGCAGCATTACCCTTAGTTTCTTGTTCCTTGTGCTGTCTATGGGGGTGGGTTTGACTTTTGAGCCTTGCCTAAAAAAGGCACTATGGGGGTGGGAAGAGCCTTTGCCAATATCCGAAAGCCCAGTGATGACAGGTGCAAGCCATCCCTAGTGAAGCAACGTGGCTTGTCGAGGATGTCATCCCAGGCTGACAGACACTGGATCCCCTTTGAATGACACCAAAATTTTAGCCAATTGTTAAAATCGATCATTTTGTCTTTGTACTGTGGCATCATTCTAGGTGAGGGTAAGATGCTGCTCAAAGTCAGGGTCATACCAGCCTGTGCTACATGATCAGAGAGCTCCTCTATGTCTCTTTTCATGTAGTCCAGGGAGGTACATCTCAGGTCATTCACACCAGCATGTACAATGACTGAGTCATATTTGTATTTGCTTTGGAGTGACCTGAGTGCTTGCGTTATGTGGCGGATCCTAGCACCCGACAGGCAGCTCACCCTGACCTTCTCTTTATTCAGCCTGGTGAGCGGGACGTCAGTGTGTCTGACAATAGAGTCACCTATTAAAAGAGTATCAGATGTGTTATTCAGCCTTAAGGGCTATGGCTGCTTGGCACACTGACTTTGTGTGTTATGTGTTGTGTGTGTTTTGTTTTGAGGTAGCGTTTGCTTGGATGTCTGCTTTGGAGGTCTCTGTTGCTTAGGTAGATTTTTATTTAGAGCCTCCGAGTATGTTTTTGTGTATTTATGTGTTTGGTTCGCTGATGTGGTGGGACTATGTGATACTGGAATTGTGTTGTGTGAGGTTACCTTCCTGACTGGTTACACCAGTTTTGAGATGAGAGAGCTCAGCCTCCAGTTTGGCTAAATAGTTGCATCTCTCACATATATTTGAACCTGTTTGGAGGAGGAGAGCGTTGTCCATGTACATGAGACAGTTGTAACATTGCCTCAAAATTCCCAGATTCACCAGCTGGACTGGAGAGGAAACCATTGACTGACCTTTCGACATGCTAGAGTAATATAGGGAAACTGAATTTAAGATGGACCAATAGAGGACAGGGTAATCGTAGAGAGTATAAGAGTAAGTAGTGCTTATGGTTTAATACTGCTAACTTGTAGGATTACTTAATTGGACCAGTGAAGGGCCTTAGAATGAGAATATGGTGTTTAAATTGAGAGATAGAGCAGTTCTAAGGGAAAAAGTGAAGAGCAGACTGTGGAGCCAGGAATAGTTTAAACCCAATTAGGCGGCGCTGCCCGCTGTTGCACTATGCACAAAAACGTGCAAAACCGCGCAAAAGAGGGTTTTAAGAGAGGAAGATGAAGGAGTTTTGGAATTGACCCAAAATGGCCAATAAAACTACAGTTTCAAGTCAGTAACCACTCCCACAGGGGCAGGCAGGCTGCTCAATATTTTTCACTGCCACTGATCAACAGAGAGACTTCCCTTTAGCCCAAGCAAAAAATGGCCTCACAGATACTTACAAACAGTTCAAGAACAGCAAGCCTGTAACTGAACTTTTTTAAATCTCAGAAAAGTAGGGAAAAAAGCAAGATTTTTTTTGTTTTTTTGTTTTTTCAGAGATTGCAGAGGTTCACAAGTATCAACAAGTTATAACAGTGCAGTAAATGACCCCACACAAGAGTGCTAGGCCAAAGACAGATAAAATGCAAGTTTTGAGAAAAAAACTATTTTAAAAATAAGTACAAACAGGAAATTCAGTAAACAGCTCTAGGTTGCGCTCTAAATACAGTTACTAATGCAGAAATCAAGTTTAACAAGCCAGAAAATGCTCAAAATAGGTGGCTATGCAGAAAAACTTAGCAAATAAACAGAGGAAAAATACTTAAAATCTCAAAAGTGGCTCCTTTCTACTCTCAGCGTTTTCTCCTCTTGGTCGGTGCTTCACCGACAGCCAACATGCCTGAAATGAACTTGAGCTTATTATTTTTTTAATTGCCTTTGGTTGTTATAGCTGAAAAATATTAATGAATCATCGCTCGCTTGAGAGTGAATCAATGGATCAGCCACATATGGATTGTTAAGGCTTTATGGATTTCTACAATCTGGAGGGAGGTTTGGCCTTTTTTTATTGTGGTGGTACTTAAATTAGAAAAGGCACTACATCTTGAAAGTTTATCATTGGAGGGTTATATGTGGCTGATTGGAGTATTGCAATGGATTTTTTTGTTGGATGTTGGAGGGTTGCAGCTGGAAGGAAGGAAGGAAGGAAGGAAGGAAGGAAGGAAGAGGCTTTGTAATGAATTTTTTTGTAAACTGGTTGTCTACATTGTGACAATGGTATTTGCAGTGGAGTTGCATGCCTGTTTTCCTTTTCCTTTGGTTTGGTAAATGATTTGATGACTCCAATGGACTTTGAAGGCTTAGGAGAAGTGTTTTGCTTTGATTGTTCAGTTTGAAAGTGGATAGATGCAGAACAGCAAATGTTTGGTTGGGTTTTAATGAATGGGGGTGAAAGAGAGAGAGAGAGAGAGAAAAGAAACATGGTCACTTGGTGTATACTGATATAGGTTCATAGGTTCATACTAGGCTATCTGCCCTGTGGCAATTATAAGCCTAGCCCGATTCTGTATGGCTTACGCCACCCCTTGCTTTGAGTATACTGTGCCCTTTTTAATGTTTAGTTTACTGTGCCTCTGTCTAATAGTGACACGAGAGTAATCCCTGGGCCAAACCTACGATCCCCCATCCACTTATCAAGATTCTTCTTGAAGAGATTCAGTGAGGTGCTCTGCCTCACATGAACTGGAATTCTATTCCAGAGTGAAGGGAGCCTCTGGTTTATGAACCTGTCCATCCAGCAAGTTCTATTTATTTCTGTGCTGAGGTTCAAGTCCCTCGAGCATGTGGCTCTAAGGGATTTAGATTTACTGAGGTGGAGCATGTCCATTAATTCTGGATTTGACATATCTTTGTATGTCAGGCATAGATCGCCTCGAAGTAGGCGGTATGCAACTGAGTAGAGCTGGAGTTTTTTTAACCGAGCAGCATATGGCATCTGTTTGAGACCCTTGATCCTCTTGGTGAGATACTTTTGGGGTCTTTCTAATTGCTGCAGGTGTCGGGTAAGGTACATCCCAAAAGGGGCATTGTATTCTATGATGGGCCTGATGAGGGATGAATAAAGAGGCATGATTACCTTTCTTGATCTAAATGTGAAACCCTTTGTGATGAGGTGGGCTATGTAGAAGGTATTTCTAACCACTTTGGAAATGTGGTTTGCAAAGGTGAGATTGCTATCAACTTGGGTCCCCAGGTCCCTAATAACTTTCTCTGTACTTAATGGGTTACCGCCTATGTGGTAATTTGTGGGCACATTGTTTTTGCCAAAGGGTATGACTATACATTTTTTTGCATTTAGCTTTAAACCATGGCGCTGGCACCAGTTATCTGTCTCTGTGAGACCTTTTTGAAGGATGTTTGTGTCGGGTGGAGAGTTGATTATGGCGCCCAGTTTGCAGTCCTCTGCAAACTTGGTGAGCCATAGTCCTCCCACGTTTGCCTGTACCTTGGAAAAGTATATATCGAACAAGAGTGGTCCCAGGACAGAACCCTGTGGGACGCCACTTGTGACCGGTTTTGAGTCTGACATGGCTCCAGCAACTCTCACTCTGTGGGTTCTGTCTTTGTGCCAGTTTGCGACCCATCTTGTGACATAGGGGTTTATATTTAAGCTGGATAGCTTATCTATGATGCCCGAGTGGGGTATTGTGTCAAATGCCTTTGCAAGGTCCAGATAGGCTTTGTGGACTACCTTCCCTTCATCTATGGCTTTGGTGACTGTTTTGAAGAAGTCAACCAGGTTCAAAAGGCAGGATCTGCCCTTGACAAAGCTGAACTGGGTAGGATCTAGTGTCTGTAGGTCCCTAAAGTCTTTGTTTATGAGCTCCATGAAGATCCTCTCCATAGCCTTGCAGACTAAGCTAGTCAGGCTTATGGGGCGATAGTTTCCAGGGTCCGTAGAGGCTCCACATTTGTGGAGTGGGACCACTGTTGCTGTACGCCATTCTGTGGGCACATATTCTGTAGTGAAGCTGAGATTGTATAGCTGTTTTATTTGAGGGATTAGTTCCTCTTGGAGTTCATGTAGGATGCAACCTGGGACGCCATCTGGTCACATGGAAGCTGTGTTTTTTGCTTTGGAGAGGGCAGCCTTCACCTGAGCATCAGAGATGTTTGGAAGGCAGCCCTCTGTCAGGATAGATACTTGCTCTTTTGGGGGGGGGGTGGAGAAGTTTGCACTGAACCTGTCTGCCAGGATATTGGCGATGTCTGTGGGTTCAGTGTATTTGTTGTCATTTAGAATCAACTCAGAACAAGTCTGGGAGTTGCATCCCAGGTTTCTAACATGATATGAAGAAAAAAAGATCGTAATTTTTTGCTATTACTGAACAGAGATGCCTTCCCTATTAGGGATTTTGCTCTATCATGTAGTAGCTTCCTCCTTCTGTTGTGCAGTTTATTTATGGCAGGGGTCCACCAGACTGGACACCTGCCTTTGGACGATTGGGTCTTGGTTTTGTTTGGGATAGCATGAGCCATGCATTCCTGGAGATGTCCGTAGAATGCATTTATATAGGATTCTGCAGTTTGGGCCGTAGTTTCCACTGGCCCTGGGGCCTTGAAGGATTCCACTTCAGTTTTGAGAAGTGAGAAGTTCGCTTTTGAGAAGTTTTTCACTGTGGTTTTCTGGGCTGGGGGTGGGGTCGGGATGTGGACATCCAGTGAAATTAATTTATGGTCTGATTTTACCAATGAGGGATATACTTCTGGTGTGGAGCATAGAGTCCCCATGTTGGTAATGATCAGGTCTAGTATGTTGTCCCCTCTTGTGGGAGTGGTGACTAGTTGTTCCATAGCATTTGAGTTTATAATTTTCCAGGAACCTTTGGGCTAAGGTGCTGGGGCTTGAGTAGTGCTCCCAGTCAATGTTTGGGTAGTTGAAGTCGCCCAATATAATGGTGTTCAGAGAGATCTTCATGTTCTCCAATCTTTTCAGGAAAGCCGAGTGGGATTCCTGACTTTGAGAGGGTGGTCTGTAGGATGCTATAAATTGAAAAGCAGTCTTGCCCACTGTTAGTTGCACATGGATGGTCTCCGATACTTCGTGCAATGCCACTAACCTGGAGGTGTGGATATCCTTGATAAATATGGAAACTCCCCCTCCTTTTGTGGTTTGATCTGGGTTTTGGGGCCGAAAACCATGATATGAGGTATAGCCTGGTAGTGCTGGGGTGCTCTCTGGAGCCTTGAACCAGGTTTCTTTCACTGCACAGATATCGATATTCTCCATACTGTGGAGAGCTTTGAGTGCATGCATCTTGAGGTTAAGACTTCTGGCGTTTAGCAGCATTACCCTTAGTTTCTTGTTCCTTGTGCTGTCTATGGGGGTGGGTTTGAATTTTGAGCCTTGCCTAAAAAAGGCACTATGGGGGTGGCAAGAGCCGTTGCCAATATCCGAAAGCCCAGTGATGACAGGTGCAAACCGTCCCTAGTGAAGCAACGTGGCTTGTCGAGGATGTCATCCCAGGCTGACAGACACTGGATCCCCTTTGAATGACACCAAAATTTTAGCCAATTGTTAAAATCGATCATTTTGTCTTTGTACTGTGGCATCATTCTAGGTGAGGGTAAGATGCTGCTCAAGGTCAGGGTCATACCAGCCTGGGCTACATGATCAGAGAGCTCCTCTATGTCTCTTTTCATGTAGTCCAGGGAGGTACATCTCAGGTCATTCACACCAGCATGTACAATGACTGAGTCATATTTGTATTTGCTTTGGAGTGACCTGAGTGCTTGCGTTATGTGGCGGATCCTAGCACCCGACAGGCAGCTCACACTGACCTTCTCTTTATTCAACCTGGTGAGCGGGACGTCAGTGTGTCTGACAATAGAGTCACCTATTACAAGAGTATCAGGTGTGTTATTCAGCCTTAAGGGCTGTGACTGCTTGGCACACTGACTTTGTGGGTTATGTGTTGTGTGTGTTTTGTTTTGAGGTAACGTTTGCTTGGATGTCTACTTTGGAGGTCTCTGTTGCTTAGGTAGATTTTTATTTAGAGCCTCCGAGTATGTTTTTGTGTATTTATGTGTTTGGTTCGCTGATGTGGTGGGACTATGTGATACTGGAATTGTGTTATGTGAGGTTACCTTCTCCTCCTGACTGGTTACACCAGTTTTGAGATGATAGAGCTCAGCCTCCAGTTTGGCTAAATAGTTGCATCTCTCACATATATTTGAACCTGTTTGGAGGAGGAGAGCGTTGTCCATGTACATGAGACAGTTGTAACATTGCCTCAAAATTCCCAGATTCACCAGCTGGACTGGAGCGGAAACCATTGACTGACCTTTCGACATGTTAGAGTAATATAGGGAAACTGAATTTAAGATGGACCAATAGAGGACAGGGTGATCGTAGAGAGTATAAGAGTAAGTAGTGCTTATGGTTTAATAGTGCTAACTTGTAGGATTACTTAATTGGACCAGTGAAGGGCCTTAGAATGAGAATATGGTGTTTAAATTGAGAGATAGAGCAGTTCTAAGGGAAAAAGTGAAGGGCAGACTGTGGAGCCAGGAATAGTTTAAACCCAATTAGGCGGCGCTGCCTGCTGTTGCACTATGCACAAAAATGTGCAAAACCGTGCAAAAGAGGGTTTTAAGAGAGGAAGATGAAGGAGTTTTGGAATTGACCCAAAATGGCCAATAAAACTACAGTTTCAAGTCAGTAACCACTCCCACAGGGGCAGGCAGGCTGCTCAATGTTTTTCACTGCCACTGATCAACAGAGAGACTTCCCTTTAGCCCAAGCAAAAAATGGCCTCACAGAAACTTACAAACAGTTCAAGAACAGCAAGCCTGTAACTGAACTTTTTTAAATCTCAGAAAAGTGGGGGAAAAAAGCAAGATTTTTGTTTTTTTGTTTTTTCAGAGATAGCAGAGGTTCACAAGTATCAACAAGTTATAACAGTGCAGTAAATGACCCCACACAAGAGTGCTAGGCCAAAGACAGATAAAATGCAAGTTTTGAGAAAAAAACTATTTTAAAAATAAGTGCAGACAGGAAATTAGTAAACAGCTCTAGGTTTTGCTCTAAATACAATTACTAATGCTGAAATCAAGTTTAACAAGCCAGAAAATGCTCAAAATAGGCAGCTATGCAGAAAAGCTTAGCAAATAAACAGAGGAAAAAATACTTAAAATATTAAATGTGGCTCCTTTATTCTCTCAGCGTTTTCTTTTCTTTGTGGGTGCTTCACCAACAGCCAACAATCCTGAAAAGATGCCAAAACCACGAGGCAACCAGGTTTTAAGAGAGGAACATGAAGGAGTTTTGGAATTGACCCAAAATCGCCAATAAAACTACAGTTTCAAGTCAGTAACCACTCCCACAGGGGCAGGCAGGATGCTCAATGTTTTTCACTGCCACTGATCAACAGAGAGACTTCCCTTTAGCCCGAGCAAAAAATGGCCTCACAGAAACTTACAAACAGTTCAAGAACAGCAAGCCTGTAACTGAACTTTTTTAAATCTCAGAAAAGTGGGAAAAAAGCAAGATTTTTTTTTGTTTTTTTGTTTTTCAGAGATAGCAGAGGTTCACAAATATCAACAAGTTATAACAGTGCAGTAAATGACCCCACACAAGAGTGCTAGGCCAAAGACAGATAAAATGCAAGATTTGAGAAAAAAACTATTTTAAAAATAAGTGCAAACAGGAAATTCAGTAAACAGCTCTAGGTTGTGCTCTAAATACAGTTACTAATGCAGAAATCAAGTTTAACAAGCCAGAAAATGCTCAAAATAGGTGGCTATGCAAAAAAAACTTAGCAAATAAACAGAGGAAAAATACTTAAAATCTCAAAAGTGGCTCCTTTCTTCTCTCAGTGTTTTCTCCTCTTGGTGGGTGCTTCACCAACAGCGAACAAGTCTGAAATGAACTTGAGCTTATTATTATTTTAATTGCCTTTGGTTGTTATAGCTGAAAAGTATTAATGAATCATCACTCGCTTGAGAGTGAATCAATGGATCAGCCACATATGGATTGTTAAGGCTTTATGGATTTCTACAATCTGGAGGGAGGTTTGGCCTTTTTTTAGTGTGGTGGTACTTAAATTAGAAAAGGCACTACATCTTGAAAGTTTATCATTGGAGGGTTATATGTGGCTGATTGGAGTATTGCTATGGATTTTTTTGTTGGATGTTGGAGGGTTGCAGCTGGAAGGAAGGAAGGAAGGAAGAGGCTTTGTAATGAATTTTGTTGTAAACTGGTTGTCTACATTGTGACAATGGTAATTGCAGTGGAGTTGCATGTCTGTTTTCCTTTTCCTTTGGTTTGGTAAATGATTTGATGACTCCAATGGACTTTGAAGGCTTAGGAGAAGTGTTTTTCTTTGATTGTTCAGTTTGAAAGTGGATAGATGCAGAACAGCAAAAGTTTGGTTGGGTTTTAATGAATGGGGGTGAGAGAGAGAAAGAGAGAGAAAAGAAACATGGTCACTTGGTGTATCCTGATATAGGTTCATAGGTTCATACTAGGCTATCTGCCCTGGGGCAATTATAAGCCTAGCCCTATTCTGTATGGCTTACGCCACCCCTTGATTTGAGTATACTGTGCCCTTTTTAAGGTTTAGTTTACTGTGCCTCTGTCTAATAGTGACACGGGAGTAATCCCTGGGACAAACCTACGATCCCCCATCCACCTATCAAGATTCTTCTTGAAGAGATTCCGTGAGGTACTCTGCCTCACATGAACTGGAATTCTATTCCAGAGTGAAGGGAGCCTCTGGTTTATGAACCTGTCCCTCCAGCAAGTTCTATTTATTTCTGTGCTGAGGTTCAAGTCCCTCGAGCATGTGGCTCAAAGGGATTTAGATTTACTGAGGTGGAGCATGTCCATTAATTCTGGATTTGACATAGCTTTGTATGTCAGGCATAGATCGCCTCGAAGTAGGCAGTATGCAACTGAGTAGAGCTGGAGTTTTTTTAACCGAGCAGCATATGGCATCTGTTTGAGACCCTTGATCCTCTTAGTGAGATACTTTTGGGGTCTTTCTAATTGCTGAAGGTGTCAGGTAAGGTACATCCCAAAAGGGGCATTGTATTCTATGATGGGCCTGATGAGGGATGAATAAAGGGGCACGATTACCTCTCTTGATCTAAATGTGAAACCCTTTGTGATGAGGTGGGCTATGTAGAAGGTATTTCTAACCACTTTGGAAATGTGGTTTTCAAAGGAGAGATTGCTATCAACTTGGATCCCCAGGTCCCTAATAACTTTCTCTGTACTTAATGGGTTACCGCCTATGTGGTAATTTGTGGGCACATTGTTTTTGCCAAAGGGTATGACTATACATTTTTTTGCATTTAGCTTTAAACCATGGTGCTGGCACCAGTTATCTGTCTCTGTGAGACCTTTTTGAAGGATGTTTGTGTCAGCTGGAGAGTTGATTATGGTGACCAGTTTGCAGTCATCTGCAAACTTGGTGAGCCATAGTCCTCCCACGTTTGCCTGTACCTCAGAAAAGTATATACCGAACAAGAGTGGTCCCAGGACAGAACCCTGTGGGACACCACTTGTGACCGGTTTTGAGTCTGACATGGCTCCAGCAACTCTCACTCTGTGGGTTCTGTCTTTGAGCCAGTTTGCGGCCCATCTTGTGACATAGGGGTTTATATTTAAGCTGGATAGCTTATCTATGATGCCCGAGTAGGGTATTGAGTCAAATGCCTTTGCAAGGTCCAGATAGGCTGTGTGGACTACCTTCCCTTCATCTATGGCTTTGGTGACTATTTTGTAGAAGTCAACCAGGTTCAAAAGGCAGGATCTGCCCTTGACAAAGCTGAACTGGGTAGGATCTAGTGTCTGTAGGTCCCCAATGTCTTTGTTTATGAGCTCCATGATGATCCTCTCCATAGCCTTGCAGACTAAGCTAGTCAGGCTTATGGGGCGATAGTTTCCAGGGTCCGTAGAGGCTCCACCTTTGTTGAGTGGGACAACTGTTGCTGTACGCCATTCTGTGGGCACATATTCTGTAGTGAGGCTGAGATTGTATTGCTGTTTTATTTGAGGGATTAGTTCCTCTTGGAGTTCATGTAGGACGCAACCTGGGGCGCCATCTGGTCACATGGAAGCAGTGTTTTTTGCTTTGGAGAGGGCAGCCTTCACTTGAGCATCAGAGATGTTTGGGAGGCAGCCCTCTGCCAGGATAGATACTTGCTCTTTTGGGGGGGAGGGGGGTGGAGAAGTTTGCACTGAACCTGTCTGCCAGGATATTGGCGATGTCTGTGGGTTCAGTGTATTTTTTGTCATTTAGAATCAACTCAGAACAAGTCTGGGAATTGCATCCCAGGCTTCTAACATGATTTGAAGAAAAAAAGATCGTAATTTTTTGCTATTACTGATCAGAGATGCCTTCCCTATTAGGGATTTTGCTCTATCATGTAGTAGCTTCCTCCTTCTGTTGTGCAGTTTATTTATGGCAGGGGTCCACCAGACTGGACGCCTGCCTTTGAATGACTGGGTCTTGGTTTTGTTTGGGATAGCATGATCCATGCATTCCTGGAGATGTCCGTAGAATGCGTTTATATAGGATTCTGCAGTTTGGGCCGTAGTTTCCACTGGCCCTGGGGCCTTGAAGGATTCCACTTCAGTTTTGAGAAGTGAGAAGTTCGCTTTTGAGAAGTTTTTCACTGTGGTTTTCTGGGCTGGGGGTGGGGTCGGGATGTGGACATCCAGTGAAATTAATTTATGGTCTGACTTTACCAATGAGGGATATACTTCTGGTGTGGAACATATAGTCCCCATGTTGGTAATGATCAGGTCTAGTATGTTGTCCCCTCTTGTGGGAGTGGTGACTAGTTGTTCCATAGCATTTGAGTTTATAATTTTCCAGGAACCTTTGGGCTAAGGTGCTGGGGCTTGAGTAGTGCTCCCAGTCAATGTTTGGGTAGTTGAAGTCGCCCAATATAATGGTGTTTGGAGAGATCTTCATGTTCTCCAATCTTTTCAGGAAAGCCGAGTGGGATTCCTGACTTTGAGAGGGTGGTCTGTAGGATGCTATAAATTGAAAAGCAGTCTTGCCCACTGTTAGTTGCACATGGATGGTCTCCGATACTTTGTGCAATGCCACTAACCTGGAGATGTGGCTATCCTTGATAAATATGGAAACTCCCCCTCCTTTTGTGGTTCGGTCTGGGTTTTGGGGCCGAAAAGCATGATATGAGGTATAGCCTGGTAGTGCTGGGGTGTTCTCTGGAGCCTTGAACCAGGTTTCTGTCACTGCACAGATATCGATGTTCTCCATACTGTGGAGAGCTTCGAGTGCATGCATCTTGAGGTTAAGACTTCTGGCGTTTAACAGCATTACCCTTAGTTTCTTGTTCCTTGTGCTGTCTATGGGGGTGGGTTTGACTTTTGAGCCTTGCCTAAAAAAGGCACTATGGGGGTGGCAAGAGCCTTTGCCAATATCTGAAAGCCCAGTGATGACAGGTGCAAGCTGTCCCTACTAAAGCAACGTGGCCTGTCAAGGATGTCATCCCAGGCTGACAGACACTGGATCCCCTTTGAATGACACCAAAATTTTAGCCAATTGTTAAAATCGATCATTTTCTCTTTGTACTGTGGCATCATTCTAGGTGAGGGTAAGATGCTGCTCAAGGTCAGGGTCATACCAGCCTGGGCTACATGATCAGAGAGCTCCTCTATGTCTCTTTTCATGTAGTCCAGGGAGGTACGTCTCAGGTCATTCACACCAGCATGTACAATGACTGAGTCATATTTGTATTTGCTTTGGAGTGACCTGAGTGCTTGCGTTATGTGGCAGATCCTAGCACCCGACAGGCAGCTCACCCTGACCTTCTCTTTATTCAGCCTGGTGAGCGGGACGTCAGTGTGTCTGACAATAGAGTCACCTATTACAAGAGTATCAGGTGTGTTATTCAGCCTTAAGGGCTGTGGCTGCTTGGCACACTGTCTTTATGGGTTATGTGTTGTGTGTGTTTTGTTTTGAGGTAGCGTTTGCTTGGATGTCTGCTTTGGAGGTCTCTGTTGCTTAGGTTGATTTTTATTTAGAGTCTCCGAGTATGTTTTTGTGTATTTATGTGTTTGGTTCGCTGATGTGGTGGGACTATATGATACTGGAATTGTGTTGTGTGAGGTTACCTTCTCCTCCTGACTGGTTACACCAGTTTTGGGATGAGAGAGCTCAGCCTCCAGTTTGGCTAAATAGTTGCATCTCTCATATATATTTGAACCTGTTTGGAGGAGGAGAGCGATGTCCATGTACATGAGACAGTTGTAACATTGCCTCAAAATTCCCAGATTCACCAGCTGGACTGGAGAGGAAACCATTGACTGACCTTTCGACATGATAGAGTAATATAGGGAAACTGAATTTAAGATGGACCAATAGAGGACAGGGTAATCATAGAGAGTATAAGAGTAAGTAGTGCTTATGGTTTAATAGTGCTAACTTGTAGGATTACTTAATTGGACCAGTGAAGGGCCTTAGAATGAGAATATGGTGTTTAAATTGAGAGATAGAGCAGTTCTAAGGGAAAAAGTGAAGAGCAGACTGTGGAGCCAGGAATAGTTTATACCCAATTAGGCGGCACTGCCCGCTGTTGCACTATGCACAAAAATGTGCAAAACCGTGCAAAAGAGGGTTTTAAGAGAGGAAGATGAAGGAGTTTTGGAATTGACCCAAAATGGCCAATAAAACTACAGTTTCAAGTCAGTAACCACTCCCACAGGGGCAGGCAGGCTGCTCAATGTTTTTCACTGCCACTGATCAACAGAGACTTCCCTTTAGCCCAAGCAAAAAATGGCCTCACAGAAACTTACAAACAGTTCAAGAACAGCAAGCCTGTAACTGAACTTGTTTAAATCTCAGAAAAGTGGGGAAAAAAAGCAAGATTTTTTTTTTGTTTTTTCAGAGATAGCAGAGGTTCACAAGTATCAACAAGTTATAACAGTGCAGTAAATGACCCCACACAAGAGTGCTAGGCCAAAGACAGATAAAATGCAAGTTTTGAGAAAAAAAATATTTTAAAAATAAGTGCAAACAGGAAATTCAGTAAACAGCTCTAGGTTGTGCTCTAAATACAATTACTAATGCAGAAATGAAGTTTAACAAGCCAGAAAATGCTCAAAATAGGCAGCTATGCAGAAAAGCTTAGCAAATAAACAGAGGAAAAATACTTAAAATCTCAAAAGTGGCTCCTTTCTTCTCTCAGCGTTTTCTCCTCTTTGTGGGTGCTTCACCAACAGCCAACAATCCTGAAAAGATGCCAAAACCATGAGGCAACCAGGTTTTAAGAGAGGAAGATGAAGGAGATTTGGAATTTACCCAAAATGGCCAATAAAACTACAGTTTCAAGTCAGTAACCACTCCCACAGGGGCAGGCAGGCTGCTCAATGTTTTTCACTGCCACTGGTCAACAGAGAGACTTCCCTTTAGCCCAAGCAAAAAATGGCCTCACAGAAACTTACAAACAGTTCAAGAACAGCAAGCCTGTAACTGAACTTTTTTAAATCTCAGAAAAGTGGGAAAAAAGCAAGATTTTTTGGTTTTTTTGTTTTTTTCAGAGGTAGCAGAGGTTCACAAGTATCAACAAGTTATAACAGTGCAGTAAATGACCCCACACAAGAGTGCTAGGCCAAAGACAGATAAAATGCAAGTTTTGTGAAAAAAATGATTTTAAAAGTAAGTGCAAACAGGAAATTCAGTAAACAGCTCTAGGTTGTGCTCTAAATACAGTTACTAATGCAGAAATCAAGTTTAACAAGCCAGAAAATGCTCAAAATAGGCGGCTATGCAGAAAAACTTAGCAAATAAACAGAGTAAAAATACTTAAAATCTCAAAAGTGGCTCCTTTCTTCTCTCAGCGTTTTCTCCTCTTGGTGGGTGCTTCACCAACAGCCAGCAAGCCTGAAAAGATGCCAAAACCACGAGGCAACTAGCTTTTAAGAGAGGAAGATGAAGGAGTTTTGGAATTGACCCAAAATGGCCAATAAAACTACAGTTTCAAGTCAGTAACCACTCCCACAGGGGCAGGCAGGCTGCTCAATGTTTTTCACTGCCACTGATCAACAGAGAGACTTCCCTTTAGCCCAAGCAAAAAATGGCCTCACAGAAACTTACAAACAGTTCAAGAACAGCAAGCCTGTAACTGAACTTTTTTAAATCTCAGAAAAGTGGGGAAAAAAAGCAAGATTTTTTTTGTTTTTTTTTTGTTTTTTTCAGAGATAGCTGAGGTTCACAAGTATCAACAAGTTATAACAGTGCAGTAAATGACCCCATGGTAAGCAAACGAACAGAACCACGGAAACCTTGCACGAGCACACCAGAAATATAGTTGAAACAAACAGTAAAACTGTTAAAACCAAAGAAGTCGCCTTAACGTCACTTTATTCAAAACGTTTTCGCCTTGCTAAATAGCTTGGCTTCATCAGAGGAAAGTAGAACCAATTTTCAAAATACAACTTTTAAATAAAAAAGGAAGTGATGTCATTACAATGCATCTTTTCTTAAAAGCATATCGCCCAAAAAACAATTAATCAGGAATGTTTACATAAAAATACTTGAATTACAAAAACATTCAAGTAGTAATAATAATAATAACTCCTAACAGAGAAAATTTATTTAAAAATACATAATGTATAGGTTTAAATTATAGGAAAAAAGTTTTACTATTAATGTATACAAAACCTTAAACCTACAAAGATTATAAAATGTATGCATATTTACTAGTATGTACATTAAGGTAGAACCACCTTTCAAATAAAAGAGTCAATATTATTATTAACGCAGGTAACTTCTTAATTTTAAAATTGGCATGATATTACAATTATCATTCAGTCCAGGCCAATGAAAGGCATCAGTTCTGAATTGCCACTCCAATTCTTTGATTTCTAAAAGGAGTGTAAAAGGACCCCCCCTAATTGATGCATTAACTTGGTCTATAGCCATGAAGGAGAAACTATGCCCTTCATATTCAATCAAATGTTTAGCAAGCGCATTATTTTCATTTCTCTTGTTCATGGCGTAAATGTGCTCATATATTCTATCTCTAAATCTGCGGTCCGTCTTTCCAATATAGAAAGACGGACAGCAGTTGCAATAAGCAACATACACAACAGATCTGCTTTCACAATTAAGGGGGTACCTAATATTATACTTCTTGTCCCTTAGTTTAAATGTCTGGCCAGATTTTATTTTGTTACACCTATTGCAGAAACCGCAGGGGTACATACCCAACTTTTTATTGAAAAATTTTTCTAAACTATTCTTCTGTAATAGTTCCTTTAAGTTTGCATTCCTTTTGAATACAAATTTCGGAACTTGACCAAATTTCTTCATTAAATTTGGATTACTCGAAATAAAATCCCAATTTTTCTGGATAATAGCAATAATTTCTTTAGTATCAAAACTAAAGGTAGTGACATAACATAGGGCTGGGTCAAAAACAGTTGTTATTCTTGAGTCATCACAGTTAACTTGTGTGACTGAACACTGGATAGGTTGGAGTTCAACATCTTGCTGTAATGGGTTATTGGACACCTGATTGGTTAAAATTGCTTTATAGAAACCATTACTTCTTTTTAAAGATACTTCTTTCAGAATCTCATATATAAATTTAGAAGGATAACTACGTTTTAAAAATAGTTCTGTAAGAAAGTCACATTCTTTATAGAAAAAATCCAACGTACTGCACATTCTCGCTGCTCTAACAAATTGTCCTTTGACAATGGCTTTTTTCTGCCTGTAAGGGTGGTGGCTAGAGTAATGCAAGAATGAATTACAGTACGTGGATTTTCTATGTATTTTTGAAGTGAAAGTACTTGTGTTAAAATCCTTTTCTAACTTCACATCTAAGTAATCTATACTCGATGTAGAAAAAGTATAAGTGAAATTCAAAAAGTCTACAGTGTTGTTAATAGATGCAATGAAGGAGTCAGCTTGTTTACTGTCACCATCAAATAAGATAAAAATATCATCTAAAAATCTCGTGTAGTATTTAACCGGTTTCGAAAGCTCAGGTGAAGAAAAGATGAAATGTTTCTCCCAATAACCCATTACAAAATTGGCTACAGAAGCTCCACAAGGGGAGCCCATAGCCACTCCCTGTTTTTGTAAGTAATATTTTTTATCGAAAATGAAGTAATTCGTAGATAACACTATATCAAGAATTTCTGTAATTACATCAATTTCAGTTTTTGGGGCTCCAATTTCAGTCAATAATAAAGTCAACCATTCAAGGGCTTCTTGATGGGGTATAGAAGTGTATAAGTCAACCACATCAACAGTGAGAAAATTAATCTCACTGTTGAAGGGTTGACTACCCATGGCCTCAAGAAAGGACCATGAATCCTTACAGATTCCTGGTAAGTGTATGATGTATTTGGATAACAATTTGTCAACAAGTTTTGCACTTGGGTAGGTCAATGAGGACCTACCGTCAATTAAGGCCCTTGTGGAGCTTCTGTAGCCAATTTTGTAATGGGTTATTGGGAGAAACATTTCATCTTTTCTTCACCTGAGCTTTTGAAACCGGTTAAATACTACACGAGATTTTTAGATGATATTTTTATCTTATTTGATGGTGACAGTAAACAAGCTGACTCCTTCATTGCATCCATTAACAACACTGTAGACTTTTTGAATTTCACTTATACTTTTTCCACATCGAGTATAGATTACTTAGATGTGAAGTTAGAAAAGGATTTTAACACAAGTACTTTCACTTCAAAAATACATAGAAAATCCACGTACAGTAATTCATTCTTGCATTACTCTAGCCACCACCCTTACAGGCAGAAAAAAGCCATTGTCAAAGGACAATTTGTTAGAGCAGCGAGAATGTGCAGTACGTTGGATTTTTTCTATAAAGAATGTGACTTTCTTACAGAACTATTTTTAAAACGTAGTTATCCTTCTAAATTTGTATATGAGATTCTGAAAGAAGTATCTTTAAAAAGAAGTAATGGTTTCTATAAAGCAATTTTAACCAATCAGGTGTCCAATAACCCATTACAGCAAGATGTTGAACTCCAACCTATCCAGTGTTCAGTCACACAAGTTAACTGTGATGACTCAAGAATAACAACTGTTTTTGACCCAGCCCTATGTTATGTCACTACCTTTAGTCTTGATACTAAAGAAATTATTGCTATTATCCAGAAAAATTGGGATTTTATTTCGAGTAATCCAAATTTAATGAAGAAATTTGGTCAAGTTCCGAAATTTGTATTCAAAAGGAATGCAAACTTAAAGGAACTATTACAGAAGAATAGTTTAGAAAAATTTTTCAATAAAAAGTTGGGTATGTAGTTTCTGCAATAGGTGTAACAAAATAAAATCTGGCCAGACATTTAAACTAAGGGACAAGAAGTATAATATTAGGTACCCCCTTAATTGTGAAAGCAGATCTGTTGTGTATGTTGCTTATTGCTGTCCGTCTTTCTATATTGGAAAGACGGACCGCAGATTTAGAGATAGAATATATGAGCACATTTACGCCATGAACAAGAGAAATGAAAATAATGCGCTTGCTAAACATTTGATTGAATATGAAGGGCATAGTTTCTCCTTCATGGCTATAGACCAAGTTAATGCATCAATTAGGGGGGGTCCTTTTACACTTTTAGAAATCAAAGAATTGGAGTGGCAATTCAGAACTGATGCCTTTCATTGGCCTGGACTGAATGATAATTGTAATATCATGCCAATTTTAAAATTAGAAGTTACCTGCTAATAATAATATTGACTCTTTTATTTGAAAGGTGGTTCTACCTTAATGTACATACTAGTAAATATGCATACATTTTATAATCTTTGTAGGTTTAAGGTTTTGTATACATTAATAGTAAAACTTTTTTCCTATAATTTAAACCTATACATTATGTATTTTTAAATAAATTTTCCCTGTTAGGAGTTATTATTATTATTACTACTTGAATGTTTTTGTAATTCAAGTATTTTTATGTAAACATTCCTGATTAATTGTTTTTTGGGCGATATGCCTTTAAGAAAAGATGCATTGTAATGACATCACTTCCTTTTTTATTTAAAAGTTGTATTTTGAAAATTGGTTCTACTTTCCTCTGATGAAGCCAAGCTATTTAGCAAGGCGAAAACGTTTTGAATAAAGTGACGTTAAGGCGACTTCTTTGGTTTTAACAGTTTTACTGTTTGTTTCAACTATATTTCTGGTGTGCTCGTGCAAGGTTTCCGTGGTTCTGTTCGTTTGCTTACCAGTTTGTGTGTTTTGCAGTAAATGACCCCACACAAGAGTGCTAGGCCAAAGACAGATAAAATGCAAGTTTTGAGAAAAAAAACTATTTTAAAAATAAGTACAAACAGGAAATTCAGTAAACAGCTCTAGGTTGTGCTCTAAATACAGTTACTAATGCAGAAATCAAGTTTAACAAGCCAGAAAATGCTCAAAATAGACGGCTATGCAGAAAAACTTAGCAAATAAACAGAGGAAAAATACTTAAAATCTCAAAAGTGGCTCCTTTCTTCTCTCAGCATTTTCTCCTCTTGGTGGGTGCTTCACCAACAGCCAACAAGCATGAAATGAACTTGAGCTTATTATTTTTTTAATTGCCTTTGGTTGTTATAGCTCAAAAATATTAATGAATCATCACTCACTTGAGAGTGAATCAATGGATCAGCCACATATGGATTGTTAAGGCTTTATGGATTTCTACAATCTGGAGGGAGGTTTGGCCTTTTTTTAGTGTGGTGGTACTTAAATGAGAAAAGGCGCTACATCTTGAAAGTTTATCATTGGAGGGTTATATTGTGGTTGATCCATTGATTCACTATCAAGCGAGTGATGATTCATTAATATTTTTCAGCTATAACAACCAAAGGCAATTAAAAAAATAATAAGCTCAAGTTCTTTTACCTGGTGAAGCTTGCTTCAAAAAAAAAAAAAAAAAAAAAAAAGAATAATGGGTTCCCACTAAGTTCACGAGCATAACTAACTGTAAACTTGGCTGTGGAGCAAAAGGTGGCAGTCAAAGAAAGATGCAACTATTTTATGAAACCACACATTAAAGAGATAGACTTTAAAGTACACAAGATTTAAAGATACAGTTCCCAATTTTCAAAAGATGTTGTGTTTAATCAAATGATTAATTTTAATCAGTTAAGGAAAGATGCTGATGTTATGTAATATGGACTCATTATTTAGATAAGTATTTAAAGTATGTAGGATTTAAAGGGACAACTCTTAACATCTTCATAATGTAATGTATGGTAATAGAATATATTTAGTAAGGAAGAGAGACAGACTAATAATAAAAAGTTCCTAATGGAAGACTCAATACCTGTTAATGCAAAGGCTTGTATGGTATACAGAAGGACTTGGGGTGGAATCCCAAATGAGAGATAATACTAACCTTTCACTCAATAATGTTCTGAGGAGATGTAGAATACACTGGGTACATTGAATAATGTGATATTTAGCTTGTGGACTTAAACAAGGTGTAAAGGTGGCATGTGCATGATCTATGCAAGTCCATTATAGGAAGGATCATTGCAGTTTGTATATTATCATTAATGAAGGTCCAAAAAGCCAATCTGTTGGGGGGGAGGGTATAGGGTATAGGGTTTGAAATCCAGGGTTGTCAGCTAACAAAATGTGCACACTCTCAGAAGAAAGCCATTGTAGGCTACTCTTAAGGACTTTTGATATGTGTTTGAGTAGAGCTTCAGTAAGTAAAAATTAACACTTATTTCATTCTCATTGGTCTCTAATGTAGCACTTTTATTTCTATTCCCTTTGCCAACTGCCATAAATAAAGGTAGAAATAAACTGTTTGCTAAAATATTGCATTAGTTCCAGTGATGCACTCAATGTGGGCCAGACCTATACTTCCTGTTCTGACATCAAATGGGGAAACAGGATATGACTATGCTTCTATTTATTTTAAAGCTTTAAAATGTGATGTTTCTGTGTTGTGCCATTCATATGTAATAGTATTTAGGTGACATTTTTATTATTTTTTTCTTTTTCCTTTGATGTGTGATGGCAAGTGGAATGCTACAGAGCATAGCATATGTGATTATTTGTAACCTAATCAGAAGCACTTTGCATTATTTTCTCATATTAACTACAATTATAAAGCAAATATTGCTACCTCAGTCAATTACATGTTTAAAAATTAAACACTTTAAAGGGCTAGAGATTGATTAAAATACATTTTTAATGTCAAGGGATGAGCTTTTATGCTATAAACCTATATAATACCTAGATGGGCAAGAAGAGTGATAGATTATTCTCATTCTTATATGTCTACAAATTAAAACTGCTGTTATAAATTTATAATTGATTTTGAGAGTACACACAACACTAGATACATTTAATAATATGTTCTTATTTATGACTTTTTAGTGGATATTATTTGACATAACTATACTCCTCTGAAATATGTATGCATTAGACTCATAAGTGTTATGCATATTATTTTTGTAAAATGTGTTATATTCTACTTACTACTCCTGTGGTGTAGACGGAGTGTTTAGTGTGTCTAAGAAGACCCAAATTTGATTAATGAACATGAGACTTGGAGAAGCTTGGTTAGAGGACATGAATGAACAAAGCATAGCTGAAATACAGATAACTCCTTAATGTTAATACTTGACATATTTAAAATATTCAAAGTTATTCAAATTTACACTGGTTTTGTACAAGAACTGGGTGCTCTAAGGAAATATTACAAATTGTACTTAAACATATCAAAATGATATTTAACACCAAATATTTATTCATAAAAGAGATGTTTTGAGTTTAGAGTACAATGACTTATAAAATGTAATCTTGTTTGACAGCAGATTCAGTAACTAAAAGAATCTAAAGTAAGATATCAGAGAAGTACACTACATCAAGAGCGTTATATCTTCGGGCATTCTTTTTTTCTGTGTCACATAGTAATATATATATATATATATATATATATATATATATATATATATATATATATATATATATATATATATATATAAATGTCCACAGCACATACAGGAACAAACAGCTGTATTCTCTCTCGAAATACGTCCTCAAGCAGTGATAAAAAATGCGTTCATCTGTAAATAATCCAACTCCGCATCACCATAAAACAGAATTTTTATTTGCAGAAAGTAAGCGCTTTCACCCGAAGGCTTTGTCAAACTTCACATCCTCCATAGTCAATAAAATCTAAATATAGTGTAACGCCAACCCCACCCTAACAAGATATTAGCATATTCAATCAATCAATTAAAACCAGAAACAAAGACACGCATTTAAACAACAATTACCCCCTGCTTTAAAAACTTTAAAACTTTTACAAACACTCTAAATCTGATTCTCATAATACATAAATATAAGATGGCAAGCAAACATAAAGTCGTTCATCATACAACCATATAAATACTAACATTACTAAATATTTTATACATTAGTACAGAAATCAACTAACTTTAGGTTTCATCAGCCTCCTCTTTTTCAAAATGGGGTAAATTTGTACTTTATCGTTTAAACCTGGCGGCTTATCCGCTCTACAGCAGATAATCCATCGAAGCTCACACTCTTGTAGATAATTATCTAAATCCCCTCCTCTTATACTCAGAAAAATATGTTGGATAACAGAGAACCTAAAATAATGTTCAGCCCCAGAGATCTTAACATGCTTAGCAATGGCATTACTATCAGAACCTATCCGTGTGTGGTATACATGATCCCTGATGCGCTCCCTCAACTGTCTGCAAGTTTTCCCTATATAAAAAGCAGTACAGGAGATGCACCTTGCAATGTATACCACATTGCAACTTGTACAACTGGTGTTAGTACTAAACTTATACTCAACTCCAGACACAGGGTGTATAAAGTTCAAACTAACATCAATGTGTCGACACTGATTACAATTATGACAAGGAACAGTATTAACCTTACTATTACCAGAATGGCCAATCTGTGGAAAGTGGTGATGGCATAACATACTCTTCAAATTACGTCATCCTCATTTTTACGAGAGATGTTATGCATGTGAGAGATATAGTAGGAAAACATTGGGATACATTACTCTTGGATGAAGCAGTAGGAGGGGTTGTGGGATCTACACCTACATTTGCATACAAGAACAAACCTAATTTGAAGAGTATGTTATGCCATCGCCGCTTTCCACAGATTGGCCATTCTGGTAATAGTAAGGTTAATACTGTTCCTTGTCATAATTGTAATCAATGTCGACACATTGATGTTAGTTTGAACTTTATACACCCTGTGTCTGGAGTTGAGTATAAGTTTAGTACTAACACCAGTTGTACAAGTTGCAATGTGGTATACATTGCAAGGTGCGTCTCCTGTACTGCTTTTTATATAGGGAAAACTTGCAGACAGTTGAGGGAGCACATCAGGGATCATGTATACCACACACAGATAGGTTCTGATAGTAATGCCATTGCTAAGCATGTAAGATCTCTGGGGCTGAACATTATTTTAGGTTCTCTGTTATCCAACATATTTTTCCGAGTATAAGAGGAGGGGATGTAGATAATTATCTACAAGAGTGTGAGCTTCGATGGATTATCCGCTGTAGAGCGGATAAGCCGCCAGGTTTAAACGATAAAGTACAAATTTACCCCATTTTGAAAAAGAGGAGGCTGATGAAACCTAAAGTTAGTTGATTTCTGTACTAATGTATAAAATATTTAGTAATTTTAGTATTTATATGGTTGTATGATGAACGACTTTATGTTTGTTTGCCATATTATATTTATGTATTATGAGAATCAGATTTAGAGTGTTTGTAAAAGTTTTAAAGTTTTTAAAGCAGGGGGTAATTGTTGTTTAAATGCATGTCTTTGTTTCTGGTTTTAATTGATTGATTGAATATGCTAATATCTTGTTAGGGTGGGGTTGGCGTTACACTATATTTAGATTTTATTGACTATGGAGGATGTGAAGTTTGACAAAGCCTTTGGGTGAAAGCGCTTACTTTCTGCAAATAAAAATTCTGTTTTATGGTGATGCGGAGTTGGATTATTTACAGATGAACGCATTTTTTATCACTGCTTGAGGATGTATTTCGAGAGAGAATACAGCTGTTTGTTCCTGCATGTGCTGTGGACATTTATTTATCGTTTTATTTCTGAGCACAGGAACGTTTTTTCCTACTGTGGTTTATTTTACTTGGTTACTATATATATATATATATATATATATATATATATATATATATATATATATATATATATATATATATATATATATATATATATATATATGTGTGTGTGTGTGTGTGTGTGTGTGTGTGTGTGTGTATGTATAAATATTAATCGTTAGATTAGTTACATCAGTGCACATCAAAAAGTTTAAGAGGGAAGGGGCAAGCTTCACAAATGAAATGCCTGATTGACATAATGTGAAGTCATATAGTTTTTATCTACATGCTTGAAGAAAGTTTTATCTTGAGTTCAAATATTAAGACATACATTGGGTCATACTGTAAGGGCAATATAAAAATTGTATCTTCATACTGATCATTTAGAATTTGATGCTTGAAACATACACACATATATTGTTATTCTTGATAATGCTCATGTTGTATTTATTTAGATGTGTGATACAGTTACTATTTAATTTTCAATGATATTTATAGAAAAATAAACGTATGCTTCTCCACTCAATAGATTACATACGTATTATAATAAAGATTCACTACAAAAAAGTACATTAGGATTCCAAATTGAAATATAATATAAAACATATAATATAGCAATAACCCACGCCTGGGTGTGGGTAATGCTAAATTTACCCACGGTTGGCATGGTTTGGTCCCGAGGGCGAAGCCAGAGGGACCAAACAAAGCCAACCGTGGGTAAATTTAGCATTACCCACACCCAGAAGTGGGTTATTGCTATTATACCATGACATTATTTAAGAAAAGAAACTTTTACTTTTCTTAAATAATGGCATAGTATAATGCCTGTTTGCTGCCCTTCCGCAGATGTCTGGAATCCGCGGCAGTTCTGATGTACTGCGTGCCTGCGCAGTACATCAGAGCTGAGGGCAAAAGCAACGGAGAAAGCAAGATCTCCGTTGCTTTTTTTTAGTGTTTCGCTATGTTAAATGAGTTTAACATAGCGAGACAGTTTTAAAATAAGCAACGGAGATGTCCGTTGCTTATTTTAAAACTGTCTCGCTATGTTAAACTCATTTAACATAGCAAAACACTAAAAAAAAGCAATGGAGATCTTGCTTTCTCCGTTGCTTTTTTTTAAAACACTGTCTCACTATAATAAATGGGTTTAACATAGCGAGACAGCTTTAAAATAAGCAACGGAGATCTCCGTTGCTTATTTTAAAACTGTCTCGCTATGTTAAACCCATTTAACATAGCGAGACAGTGTTTTAAAAAACCGAGTTATACTAATGGAAAAAAGTCCGGGCGACTGGACCTTTTTCCATTAGTGTAACTCGATTTACAACGGGCACGCTGGCCAATCAGCGTGCACGTTTTGGGGGATTCATGGTATAATATGTTTTATTATCACATTAAGGTATGACATTATAGTAAGTAGAACGTCATTTATTTATATATTTAGAAATAGTAGAGAATGCCTTGGATTATTTCTTTTTGGAAAGTGTAGATGGGTGGGTTAGTTTGGATGGTTTCACCATTCAAATTAGGAGTATTAGACTCCATGATGGAAATGATAGTTAAATGAAGTTCTTGTTTATATTTTACTATGAACTATGACTTATTGTTTTTAATGGTGTCTACAACTGTTGTTAACAATTGTGTATTTAATATTACTAACATATATATAGTAGGTTTGTAATAATAAATAAGCAGAATGAACAATATAAGAATGGTATAAATAAATCAATACACCTAAAAGTTATAAAGGTATTTGCTGTGTTATTGATTATAGAGGTTACATGATGGAATTCAACTGTATATCTATTAATAGTAATGGTCTAAATAATGGTTGTAAAAGAAGTAATTTAAGTACATTTCTAAATTTACATGTATCACAAGTCATTTTCCTGCAAGAAACACAGCTATTTCAAGTCAAAATGAACCAACTTAACACAAAGCATTTTACAATCCTAAGTAGTTTTCAATATGATCAGAAAAAGAGAGGGGTAGCAATCTTATGGAGAAATTCATTACTATAATAAGCATGTATAATGATGAAAAGGGCATGTTCTGTTCGGTAATAATTAAAATGAATGGAAATCTACTATATATACCTTTATTAATATTTACTGGCTACTGGGTATTGGTGTTAAAACAGTTATGCAACAATTAATAAAGATAATACAACACTTGAAAGACAGTATCATTTTAGCAGGAGACTTTAACTGTATACTAAGTGATGAGAATTCCAATACTACTAGAAAATGGAGAATACCAGCTACAGCAAAGGAATTAAAAAGCTTCATAGAATCATTTCAGATCAAAGATATTAATTAATTTTTTGATTCAACCTCTCTTCTTTATACTTATTTTTTACATAGACATAGAACACAGACAAGAATAAAGTGTATATTTCCAACAATTTAATATCTAAATTGAGTAAAGATGATTTCATGTCCACTATCAGATCACAATGCCATTACTTTTTAACTTGTATTAAATATTAAGAAAAACATAATATAATAAGGATACCAGCATACATAACCAATTTAATGTATTTTAAAGAATTTTATAATAAGAAGATTCAAACATTCTTAGATAATAATTACAAGAGGATATATTTGAGACTTATGTATGGGGTGGCTTAAACGCATGTTTAAATGGCAAAATACAAAATTGGTATGCCCCTAGGAAAAAAAGTGGGATAAAGATTTGATAGAAATATAAGAAAACATTGATACATTAAAATAGAATAGTCAAGCAGGACAATATAATATGATAAAAGAAACTGATAAGTTAAAAATATTTAAATATTTAAATCATAAAATGAGGATACGTTAGGATAAGATTAAACTAATCCTCTATTCTGTGAATCCAAAATGTGTGCATAAATTAGCCTCCAAAACTAAAATGATTAATAAATCTAAGAATATTAAAGAAATGTATTCACCAGAAAGTAAGAAAAAGGTAATGATTAAGATGAATTTTAAAAAATATTTAGAAATCATTTTAATAAAGTTAATTAAGAAAATATAACAATGGATTCTCAAGAAATAATTAAAAAAATAATTCAAAACCTACTAAACAGGTTGACAGATGATCAGAGAAAAAAATGGATAAACCCATATCAATGGCTGAAATTAAAAGTCAAATTAATTAATTAAAACCTAACAAAGAACCTAGTAAGTGTGGCATAATACTGTAATTATAAAAAATTTTTTCTAAAGAAACCTTACTCACCCTACATAAAGTCTTTTTAATAGCTAGATATTTTAAAAAAGTCCCACCATCCTGGAAGTACACATTTATTTCTTCAATTTTAAAGACAGATAAAAATCCAACAGAATGTTCCTTGCATAGATAAATTTCACTTTTAAATATCGATTACAAAATATTTATGGCCATATAAGCTACTAGGTTACGGCAATTTCTACCATTTCTGAATAATAATGATCAAGCGGGATTTATTATAAACAGGAATGCTTACAATAATGCTAAAAGAATAATAACTGCCATAGATTATGCAGATAACAAAAAGCATCATTTAACTTTGTTAAGTTTAGATATAATTAGTGCTGTTGACACTGTAATCTGGAAATATTTATTATTGATTTTAGAGGAGTAGAATCTCTCACATTTTTCACAATTTATTAATTTACTTTATGACAGATCTTTGGCTTATATAAAAATAGAAAAATCCAAAAATAGCTGAAAAAGGCAACAACAAAGCAGATAATCCTTTAAAACAAACTTTTAATTCAATTGATTATAAAGACAGTGAGCGCTTTCACGTAATCACAATGTTTCATCATACTTTAAGTAAAAACCATTAATTGCCAACCATAAATAGTAAATTCAAACCCTTCTGGCCTATGGTTCAACAGAAACAATTATGACATCATGTTGAAATTTAAAAATACATGCTTTATAAACAACATTCTTCGAAATATATACATAAATAAAGCATGCATCATAAGAAACACTTGTAAGACACATGTGCATTCAATATATATTAATATAATACATATATTTATAAATATCACAAAAATACACCCTTTTGTATTTAAATAAAATTAAAATTAAAGAATGTATGTAGTGTAGTTCATTCTAACAACTAACTAAAAACAGTAAATACGTATGTTTATGTCTAAAATCATTCACATAAAGCTGTGAAAATTAAAATACTATTTAAAATGACTAATGTGCATGTGGTCTGGCTGATAAAAAAAGTTTTAATGTCATCCTATCATTCAGTCCACTCATTTTATGTGCTTGCAAGCGTATTATCCATCTACTTTCTCTACCCTCCGTGTAAGTCTTAACATTCCCTAATCTGCCTGATTTCTTAATCAATTGTAATGCTCTAAACTTAAATTTATGTGTCATACCATAGGTTAGCACATGTTTAGCTAATGTGTTCTTATCATCTTCTTTGTTTAGAGCATAAATATGCTCTCTTACTCTTTCTCTGAGGGTCCTATTGGTTTTACCTACAAAGAAGGACTTGCATACCTGGCACTGTGCCAGGTACACCAAGTCCTCGTCTTACAATCTGCATATTGTTTAAACACATACTCCTGTTTCATATCAGGGTGAACAAATGTATTATCACCTGCCATGTATGGGCACTGGTTGCAGCCCCTACAAGCAAATGTCCCCATGTCTGTCTGAATATCTTATAGTATGAATCTTTTCTTGATCAAAACAAAGTAATCGCTTAAGTGATTTTGTATCTTGGCCTATTACCTACTATCATAGTGATATCATCATCTACATTCAATAATCTCCAATTTCTCTCTATTACTTCTCTTACCTTATTATTCCTATTAGTAAAGGGAATAATCACTTTAAGCCCCTCATTTCCTCTTGCATTCAAACATTCTATATCAACCCTGTTAATATTTGTATTCCTTTGCAAGTATGGTCTTCCTTTTCTATTCCTATGTGACCTATGATTATACATAGATCTCTCTATCTCACCGTCTTTATAAACTCATTGTTTAAAGTTATCTGCCAATGTCTTACATGCTTCTCTGTAAGATTCATCATGACTAGTAAGTCTTGATACCCTTAGTATCTGACTCTTCATTATATTAGGATAAATGTGAGTTGGATGCATGCTGCTCCAATGTAACAAGCTGTTTTTTCAACATTGTTTCCTAAACATATTAGTGTGTAATCCATCTTCCTCCTTGCTCAATTGGACATCTAAAAATTGTAATCTCTTCTGGGAACTAACACATTCAAAAGACAGAAAATCTGTTGTCCCATTCAGATATTCTACAAATCATTCCAATCATTCACTAGTGCCCTTCCATGCAAGAAAAACATCATCTATAAAACGTTTATAGTAACCAATGTACTCTCCATAATCTCCACTGTTCAATACATATGTCTTCTCCCAATATGCCAACACTAGGTTGTCAAATGAGTTTGCACACGGGGTGCCCATTGCCACCCCCTTGGTTTGTAGAAAATATTCCTCTTCATATATAAAGACATTATTACTCAATACAATGTCCAACAATGACATATATCTCATAATGAGATCCCTTGGCACTCCATCTTCAATTAATAAGAGCCTAACATACTCCATTCCTGTGTTATTTGATATGGATGTAAATAATGAAACAACATCAAGTGAAACCAAAAGTTCATTACCATTGTCTGTGTCAGAAAAAAACATACCCAGCATAGGTCTCTAAGAACTGTTGTGTATCTCTAATTATAGTGGATACACCATCTACCACTGATCTAAGTTGTTTATCCAAATAAATGGAGAGAGTTTCTGTAAGCCATCCCTTCCCCAAGACTAAAGGTCTCAGATTGGGGTCCATCAAACTTTTATGGACCTTTGGCAGTCCCCTGAAAGTGGGGATGATCGGTTTCTCAATCAAAAAGTATCTATACAGATCTATGTCTATTACTCTACATAAGAGAAGGTCATAAAATTCACTATGAACACTTTTTATGATCTTGTCTAGTTGCACCTTACTTAATAACTTATAAGTGTTGTTGTCAACCAATAGTTGCTCCATTTTCCTCTTATAGAAATCTCTATCCAACAACACCACAGCTCCACCCTCGTCTGCCTGTCTAATTACTATCTCAGCATTGTTCTGCAGTCTATTCAAAGCTTCAGATTATTTACTAGTTAAATTAAAAAAGTCAGGTCTGGTGTGCAACACTGACAATTGTAATAAATCACTTTCACAAGCTCTTTCAAATGCATCTAAAAGTGGATACATCTGAGGTATAAATGTAGAAGGTTTTTTAAACACTCTATAGCCATTATTCATATCATCCCCAAACATCATTTTCAGCGCCACATTTCTAGTGAACATTTTAATGTCTATAATCACATCCATTAAGTCAGAGTTTTTAGATGGTATAAATGAGAGACCTTTGTTTAACAGAGATTTCTCACTATTAGAAAGTGTATACCTGGATAAGTTAATAATCAAGTCCTCTGTATCATTCGTAGCACCTTGCACTGAAATTCGTACTTCTCTTCTGAACCCTTGCACTTCCTCACACGGAATTTTCTTAAGGTTGTATTTAATGTTATAAAAATCTTTCAGAAAAAAATCTGGACTTTCATTTAATGAAAACAAAAACAAATTTGCTTATAAATGAAAATATTAAAGAAATGGAAGAAATATTTTCCAAGTATTTAGAGAAATATAATAACATTTTATATCTGGGGATATCTTTATATGAAAATATTAAGAATATAATAGAAGAAAACTATAAAAATAATTTAGCTATCAATGCTTTCATTAATAAATGGAACAAGTTCTTCTTTACCATGGGGGAGAGACGTACTTTAATAAAATTATTATCTTACCAAATGTTTTTTATTTAATACAATCTCTACTACTGCCCTATCTAAAGTAAATAAATAAAGAAAGAATTTAATTCTATAATACTAATTTTTTTTTTTTTGGTATCCTAACAAACCAAATATTGGGATTAACTCTACCATGAAAGAGATTGGTCCATAGGTGGAATCAAAATGCTAGAAACAGAATTATATTCATTATCATCAATTTTTAAAACAGTCTCCTTATGGCTTAATAAAAACTATAATGCCAGATAGAAGGATATACAAAAGAACATATGTATAGAATCAAATCGGATAGTTCCCATGCAACTAAATGAAATAACAAACAATTTCCTATGAATCTTAAAACACTATGTACTAGAAAATATAAATGTTATGATTACCTCTTCCTATGTTATTTCAATGTTAAAGATTTTTAAAGCTTGAACTAACAAGAATCCAGGATATAGGGCATGCTTTTTTTTCTGTTTCCAATAACATATACACAAAATAATATATGTACTTTTAATTTAAATACAATGTGTACATTTACAGAAAAAAATTGATATGCTGGTATCAATTTATGGACAGTAATATACTACAAACTATAGAATATATAATCACTAAATTCAATGTAGGCAATGATATATGGTTGGATATAAAAAAATGTAGGCATTCAATAGAAAATATAATCAATGCAATGCAACCATAAACAAAAACACTGTCCCAAAATGTATTGATTTAGTAATAATATTAATAACCATGAAATAACCCAAAAACCAGTGACACAAACACCAAAACTTCAAGAAAAACACTGGTGCCTCGGAAAAGACAAGCCAAGAAATAACGTAAAAATATTTTATTCAACGTTTTCATCCAATAGACTTCTTCAGAATAAAATCTTACACATACCCCTCAATATTTATACTAAAACATTAGTAGCTAATTAAGTACAATTGTCTAATTAAACAATTCATTAATACAAAACTACTTTATAATTAGACTGCTTTGTTAAAACTGATGTAAAAACTTAAAAAAAAATCATACACCTACAAATATTAACTTCATATTCACATATAATTATACTTTCAATTTTCTGTTGACCAAAAAACATTTAATATTAATCATTTCATTCAACCCTGCTCCTAGCTTTAATTGCCACAAAGTTTCTTTCCTTTCTACCTTATTTTTCATGCTACCTCCCTCAGATCATCTTTAATGTGTTCCAAAACAGAAAACATACATTTTGTATTATTGTCATTATTAAATGTGTGTGCCATTGAGATGTCTGTAGATAGTGAAAACATCAAACATGTTATACAGAATAATTGTAAAATAATTAAGAGCAATAATGAATTGAGATTTTATTTTGAGCCTAGCAGTTATTGGAGAATATTACATGTGGACTGGTAAATGCTAGAATTATGTTGTACCACAGATCTGTAGACGTTTATGTTTGTGTGCTAATACTGATTCATTGTGTATTGTGTTTTTTTTTCTTTTCTTTTCTCCACATTTGTCCAACTATGGAATTAGTATATAACAGGGAGTGTGGGGTGTGAAAAAAAACACATGTGAGTGCTTGTAACTTGTATTAAATATTAAGAAAAACATAATATAATAAGGATACCAGCATACATAACCAATTTAATGTATTTTAAAGAATTTTATAATAAGAAGATTCAAACATTCTTAGATAATAATTACAAGAGGATATATTTGAGACTTATGTATGGGGTGGCTTAAACGCATGTTTAAATGGCAAAATACAAAATTGGTATGCCCCTAGGAAAAAAAGTGGGATAATAATTTGATAGAAATATAAGAAAACATTGATACATTAAAATAGAATAGTCAAGCAGGACAATATAATATGATAAAAGAAACTGATAAGTTAAAAATATTTAAATATTTAAATCATAAAATGAGGATACGTTAGGATAAGATTAAACTAATCCTCTATTCTGTGAATCCAAAATGTGTGCATAAATTAGCCTCCAAAACTAAAATGATTAATAAATCTAAGAATATTAAAGAAATGTATTCACCAGAAAGTAAGAAAAAGGTAATGATTAAGATGAATTTTAAAAAATATTTAGAAATCATTTTAATAAAGTTAATTAAGAAAATATAACAATGGATTCTCAAGAAATAATTAAAAAAATAATTCAAAACCTACTAAACAGGTTGACAGATGATCAGAGAAAAAAATGGATAAACCCATATCAATGGCTGAAATTAAAAGTCAAATTAATTAATTAAAACCTAACAAAGAACCTAGTAAGTGTGGCATAATACTGTAATTATAAAAATTTTTCTAAAGAAACCTTACTCACCCTACATAAAGTCTTTTTAATAGCTAGATATTTTAAAAAAGTCCCACCATCCTGGAAGTACACATTTATTTCTTCAATTTTAAAGACAGATAAAAATCCAACAGAATGTTCCTTGCATAGATAAATTTCACTTTTAAATATCGATTACAAAATATTTATGGCCATATATGCTACTAGGTTATGGCAATTTCTACCATTTCTGAATAATAATGATCAAGCGGGATTTATTATAAACAGGAATGTTTACAATAATGCTAAAAGAATAATAACTGCCATAGATTATGCAGATAACACAAAGCATCATTTAACTTTGTTAAGTTTAGATATAATTAGTGCTGTTGACACTGTAATCTGGAAATATTTATTATTGATTTTAGAGGAGTAGAATCTCTCATATTTTTCACAATTTATTAATTTACTTTATGACAAATCTTTGGCTTATATAAAAATAGAAAAATCCAAAAATAGCTGAAAAAGGCAACAACAAAGCAGATAATCCTTTAAAACAAACTTTTAATTCAATTGATTATAAAGACAGTGAGCGCTTTCATGTAATCACAATGTTTCATCATACTTTAAGTAAAAACCATTAACTGCCAACCATAAATAGTAAATTCAAACCCTTCTGGCCTATGGTTCAACAGAAACAATTATGACATCATGTTGAAATTTAAAAAGACATGCTTTATAAACAACATTCTTCGAAATATATACATAAATAAAGCATGCATCATAAGAAACACTTGTAAGACACATGTGCATTCAATATATATTAATATAATACATATATTTATAAATATCACAAAAATACACCCTTTTGTATTTAAATAAAATTAAAATTAAAGAATGTATGTAGTGTAGTTCATTCTAACAACTAACTAAAAACAGTAAATACGTATGTTTATGTCTAAAATCATTCACATAAAGCTGTGAAAATTAAAATACTATTTAAAATGACTAATGTGCATGTGGTCTGGCTGATAAAAAATGTTTTAATGTCATCCTATCATTCAGTCCACTCATTTTATGTGCTTGCAAGCGTATTATCCATCTACTTTCTCTACCCTCCGTGTAAGTCTTAACATTCCCTAATCTGGCTGATTTCTTAATCAATTGTAATGCTCTAAACTTAAATTTATGTGTCATACCATAGGTTAGCACATGTTTAGCTAATGTGTTCTTATCATCTTCTTTGTTTAGAGCATAAATATGCTCTCTTACTCTTTCTCTGAGGGTCCTATTGGTTTTACCTACAAAGAAGGACTTGCATACCTGGCACTGTGCCAGGTACACCAAGTCCTCATCTTACAATCTGCATATTGTTTAAACACATACTCCTGTTTCATATCAGGGTGAACAAATGTATTATCACCTGCCATGTATGGGCACTGGTTGCAGCCCCTACAAGCAAATGTCCCCATGTCTGTCTGAATATCTTATAGTATGAATCTTTTCTTGATCAAAACAAAGTAATCGCTTAAGTGATTTTGTATCTTGGCCTATTACCTACTATCATAGTGATATCATCATCTACATTCAATAATCTCCAATTTCTCTCTATTACTTCTCTTACCTTATTATTCCTATTAGTAAAGGGAATAATCACTTTAAGCCCCTCATTTCCTCTTGCATTCAAACCTTCTATATCAACCCTGTTAATATTTGTATTCCTTTGGAAGTATGGTCTTCCTTTTCTATTCCTATGTGACCTATGATTATACATAGATCTCTCTATCTCACCGTCTTTATAAACTCATTGTTTAAAGTTATCTGCCAATGTCTTACATGCTTCTCTGTAAGATTCATCATGACTAGTAAGTCTTGATACCCTTAGTATCTGACTCTTCATTATATTAGGATAAATGTGAGTTGGATGCATGCTGCTCCAATGTAACAAGCTGTTTTTTCAACATTGTTTCCTAAACATATTAGTGTGTAATCCATCTTCCTCCTTGCTCAATTGGACATCTAAAAATTGTAATCTCTTCTGGGAACTAACACATTCAAAAGACAGAAAATCTGTTGTCCCATTCAGATATTCTACAAATTATTCCAATCATTCACTAGTGCCCTTCCATGCAAGAAAAACATCATCTACAAAACGTTTATAGTAACCAATGTACTCTCCATAATCTCCACTGTTCAATACATATGTCTTCTCCCAATATGCCAACACTAGGTTGTCAAATGAGTTTGCACACGGGGTGCCCATTGCCACCCCCTTGGTTTGTAGAAAATATTCCTCTTCATATATAAAGACATTATTACTCAATACAATGTCCAACAATGACATATATCTCATAATGAGATCCCTTGGCACTCCATCTTCAATTAATAAGAGCCTAACATACTCCATTCCTGTGTTATTTGATATGGATGTAAATAATGAAACAACATCAAGTGAAACCAAAAGTTCATTACCATTGTCTGTGTCAGAAAAAAACATACCCAGCATAGGTCTCTAAGAACTGTTGTGTATCTCTAATTATAGTGGATACACCATCTACCACTGATCTAAGTTGTTTATCCAAATAAATGGAGAGAGTTTCTGTAAGCCATCCCTTCCCAAGACTAAAGGTCTCAGATTGGGGTCCATCAAACTTTTATGGACCTTTGGCAGTCCCCTGAAAGTGGGGATGATCGTTTCTCAATCAAAAGTATCTATACAGATCTATGTCTATTACTCTACATAAGAGAAGGTCATAAAATTCACTATGAACACTTTTTATGATCTTGTCTAGTTGCACCTTACTTAATAACTTATAAGTGTTGTTGTCAACCAATAGTTGCTCCATTTTCCTCTTATAGAAATCTCTATCCAACAACACCACAGCTCCACCCTCGCCTGCCTGTCTAATTACTATCTCAGCATTGTTCTGCAGTCTATTCAAAGCTTCAGATTATTTACTAGTTAAATTAAAAAAGTCAGGTCTGGTGTGCAACACTGACAATTGTAATAAATCACTTTCACAAGCTCTTTCAAATGCATCTAAAAGTGGATACATCTGAGGTATAAATGTAGAAGGTTTTTTAAACACTCTATAGCCATTATTCATATCATCCCCAAACATCATTTTCAGCGCCACATTTCTAGTGAACATTTTAATGTCTATAATCACATCCATTAAGTCAGAGTTTTTAGATGGTATAAATGAGAGACCTTTGTTTAACAGAGATTTCTCACTATTAGAAAGTGTATACCTGGATAAGTTAATAATCAAGTCCTCTGTATCGTTCGTAGCACCTTGCACTGAAATTCGTACTTCTCTTCTGAACCCTTGCACTTCCTCACATGGAATTTTCTTAAGGTTGTATTTAATGTTATAAAAATCTTTCAGAAAAAAATCTGGACTTTCATTTAATGAAAACAAAAACAAATTTGCTTATAAATGAAAATATTAAAGAAATGGAAGAAATATTTTCCAAGTATTTAGAGAAATATAATAACATTTTATATCTGGGGATATCTTTATATGAAAATATTAAGAATATAATAGAAGAAAACTATAAAAATAATTTAGCTATCAATGCTTTCATTAATAAATGGAACAAGTTCTTCTTTACCATGGAGGAGAGACGTACTTTAATAAAATTATTATCTTACCAAATGTTTTTTATTTAATACAATCTCTACTACTGCCCTATCTAAAGTAAATAAATAAAGAAAGAATTTAATTCTATAATACTAATTTTTTTTTTTTGGTATCCTAACAAACCAAATATTGGGATTAAATCACCATGAAAGAGATTGGTCCATAGGTGGAATCAAAATGCTAGAAACAGAATTATATTCATTATCATCAATTTTTAAAACAGTCTCCTTATGGCTTAATAAAAACTATAATGCCAGATAGAAGGATATACAAAAGAACATATGTATAGAATCAAATCGGATAGTTCCCATGCAACTAAATGAAATAACAAACAATTTCCTATGAATCTTAAAACACTATGTACTAGAAAATATAAATGTTATGATTACCTCTTCCTATGTTATTTCAATGTTAAAGATTTTTAAAGCTTGCACTAACAAAAATCCAGGATATAGGGCATGCTTTTTTTTCTGTTTCCAATAACATATACAAATTTTAATTTAAATACAATGTGTACATTTACAGAAAAAAATTGATATGCTGGTATCAATTTATGGACAGTAATATACTACAAACTATATAATATATAATCACTAAATTCAATGTAGGCAATGATATATGGTTGGATATAAAAAAATGTAGGCATTCAATAGAAAATATAATCAATGCAATGCAACCATAAACAAAAACACTGTCCCAAAATGTATTGATTTAGTAATAATATTAATAACCATGAAATAACCCAAAAACCAGTGACACAAACACCAAAACTTCAAGAAAAACACTGGTGCCTCGGAAAAGACAAGCCAAGAAATAACGTAAAAATATTTTTTTCAACGTTTTCATCCAATAGACTTCTTCAGAATAAAATCTTACACATACCCATCAATATTTATACTAAAACATTAGTAGCTAATTAAGTACAATTGTCTAATTAAACAATTCATTAATACAAAACTACTTTATAGTTAGACTGCTTTGTTAAAACTGATGTAAAAACTTTAAAAAAAAATCATACACCTACAAATATTAACTTCATATTCACATATAATTATACTTTCAATTTTCTGTTGACCAAAAAACATTTAATATTAATCATTTCATTCAACCCTGCTCCTAGCTTTAATTGCCACAAAGTTTCTTTCCTTTCTACCTTATTTTTCATGCTACCTCCCTCAGATCACCTTTAATGTGTTCCAAAACAGAAAACATACATTTTGTATTATTGTCATTATTAAATGTGTGTGCCATTGAGATGTCTGTAGATAGTGAAAACATCAAACATGTTATACAGAATAATTGTAAAATAATTAAGAGCAATAATGAATTGAGATTTTATTTTGAGCCTAGCAGTTATTGGAGAATATTACATGTGGACTGGTAAATGCTAGAATTATGTTGTACCACAGATCTGTAGACGTTTATGTTTGTGTGCTAATACTGATTCATTGTGTATTGTGTTTTTTTTTTCTTTTCTTTTCTCCACATTTGTCCAACTATGGAATTAGTATATAACAGGGAGTGTGGGGTGTGAAAAAAAAACACATGTGAGTGCAGAGGGCTTGCCCCACCCTGCAATAAATAGTTTTTGTATGATGTATTTGTTGTGTAAAATATTTCCTAGAAAGTACGATTTGATGAAATGATTTTTTTTTATGAAATGACTTTACAGTGAATTGTGTTTAGTGATTTATGACTGAATGAAAACAACATTTTCCTGATTGGTTGCGGATCCCTGTTTTACACACACACACACACACACACACACACACACACACACACACACACACACACACACACACACACACACACGCACACACATATGTACACACATATATATATATATATATATATATATATATATATATATATATATATATATATATATATATATATATATATCGGTCCACTTTGTAATTTCGAAATACTGAAATCTCGAAATTCAGTATTTCAAAACCACAAAGGTGAAAACCTAACCACAACTCACAACTTCGAAAACACACAACAACGAAATTCAAAATCCCGTAATTACGCTGCACATACAGTACACACATAAACATACACACAAATCCCCCCACAACCAAACAAGCAAATCTAAGTTAGTTATGCAAGCCTCCCTGCACCCCCCCCATGGGGGGCTTCACTTCCCACACATACCCTTCTTATATATTCTAACTCCGAGATTGCAGAAACAGAAACACAAACGGAACTTACAGACACACATCTTACAGTCCCTCAAACACACATATAACAGTCACAACACAGACTTACACACACTAAACCCCTAACCAACATATTTGCAAACACAAACTTACCAAAATTAAACCCAAACATCCACCACCGGAAGCAGAAATTAAAAATATTCGTGCTTCGGTATTCTGAATTTCGCACTTCTGCCAGTTTCTAAAATGTGAGTCTGCGGCTTTGTAAGTTCGAAATACTGAATTTCGAAATTTCAGTATTTCGAAATTACAAAGTGGTCCCATATATATACATGTGACATGTGACACACACAAACAAACACACACACACACACACACACACACACACACACACATGCTTATATAGATATACAAATACACAGCACACACATATAAATATAAATATGTAAAAAAAAAAACTATTTATATATATATATATATATATATATATATATATATATATATATATATATATATCTGTGGCAGTTCTAGCCACCCAGTGGTGTAAACCTTGGCTGTAGATGATTGCCACCATTGAAGAGACACCCTGATCTATATATATATCTATATCTATATATATATATATATATATATATATAGATATACATACATATATATATATATATATATATATCTATATATATATATATATATATATATAAATATATTCATATATATACATATATATATATATATATATATATATATATATATATATATATATATATATATATATATATATATATATATATATATATATATATATATATATATATATATATATATATATATATATATATATATATATATATATATATATATATATATATATATATATCAGTCTTTCTCTCTCTCTCTCTGTATATATATATGTATATATATATATATATATATATATATATATATATATAGGTCTACTTCAAAATAACAAAAAGTCAACATTACTGAAAACAACATCACCAAGACAACATCGCTGAAGCCTGACTTTCATGAACAGCCAGAATGACGAAATATTTCACAGGGTAAGTATCCAGTTGGCTACCATCTAATAATGAAACACACTGTACTACCTCAAAGTAAGCCAGGTGAGGAGGCTGCATACTCCATACCCCCTAACTAAATGTATCAACTCCAGGATTGAACTACAGTGGGGAAAAGGGCAAATTTCCCCCTTGTTGGCCACCTGGTTACTTACCCTGTGAAATGTTTCAGTATTCTGGTCATTTGTGAACGTCTTTTTCCGTAATGTAGATTTTCATTGTTTTAAGTAGACTCATATGTATATATATATATATATATATATATATATATACATATATATATATATATATATATATATATATATATATATATATATATATATATATATATATATATATATATTTATATATATATATATATATATATATACGAAAAACAGTAGAAACCCAACAATAGATGTATGAAAATACCAAAAATGCAATGGAAGGAAGCGGTGATGAATGATATCTTCACAAATGCAGAGTCCAAGTAAAGAGCACAAAATTACTTTTAATAACATACAAAAAGATGAGCGCTTTCGCGGACTCCCATCCGCTTCATCAGATAAAGAATCAAAAATGACCATTTGACTTATATATAATAAAATCATGTGACTAACAACATCATTAATCAATTAATTACAATATCCTCGTATACCTATGCAATTAAAATATACAATTCTATGTACAAGTACAAATACAACATTAAATATACAAATAATCTAAAACTTATTTAAAAATGTGTAACTAAAATTACATCCAAAATGTGTCATATTTTTAAAATAATAATTATACACTAACACAATTTTCTACCTTTTAAATGTGGTTTAATAGATACTGTTTCATTGAGTCCCATGGATCTATGTGCTCCTAACCTTAGAATCCATGATAGTTCAGCTTGTTCAGTCATATTAACTAGGTCCCCAAGGCGTGAATTCATAGTTTGTATGTGTAAAACTTGATATAAAAAAGTATGTACATCACCCTTCCTTAATGTGTGCTTGGCTATTGCACTATATTCATGTCTCCTGTTATAACAATACTGATGATCCCTAATTCTCTCACGTAAGGACCTGTTGGTCTTTCCTACATAAAACTCAAAACAGGTGACACAATGTGCAATGTATACCACATTCTTTGAGTGGCAATTGCTGTTATTACGCAATTCCCATAATTTGCCACTTATTGGATGTCTATAAAACCTAGATTCGTCTATGGACTCACATTGTGGACAGTGACCACACTTTTTTGTCCCCATGTATATCAATTGTGTCCTGGGTGTAGCAAGAGCTGAATCAATCTGAGGATGTGAATGGGTGCAAAGAAGTTGTTTGAGATTGCGCATGTTACTAAAAACAAATCTCGGATGATTACCAACTAGTTTCTTAGTGTTACTGTCTACCAAAAGTATATTCCAATTATATTCAATAACATGCTTGACCGCTGCAAAATTATTAGAAAAAGGAATAATAAAGGGTGTATTAGTATTTTGTATGCTGACCCTTGAACAATTTTCATGTACATAAGTGTTTCTATTTGAAAAATATGGTGAAGCCCTATTTGCCCTTAGTGTATTAACATCATAGCAAGTTCTGTCTATTTCATCATGTTCATAACCTCTATTGATTAAAGCTGATTTAAATTCTTTCAGCTCAGTAAGATATTGCTCATCTTCACAAGAGAGTCTTGACAGTCTCATAGCTTGGCCCTTCACAATGTTTCGAAAAACAACAGGATTATGCATACTAGTTCTAAATAAAAAAGAAGGCTTATAACAAGGCTTACGATATAACTTGGTTAGACATTAACCTTCTTTTATAAAAATGGTAACATCTAGGTAGTTGATAGTGGACTTGGAATATTCAATTGTGAACCTTAAAAAAGTACTGGTTTCATTCAAAGCATTAAAAAAGCAATTCAAAGCATCAGATGTACCATTCCAAAGAAAGAAAAGGTCATCCACAAACCTGCGATAGAATACAATGTTAGAATGTCCTATGATGTGCTCTAATTCCCATGATAACATAACCAAGTTGGCGTAACTATTCGCACAACTTGTGCCCATGGCTACCCCCTTCTTTTGTCTGTAACAAGTGGTCTCAAACATAAATATGTTGTTATCCAGAACCATCTCTAATAATAAACATAAAAACTCAACATGTGTAATGTCATGAATCTTATTATTGACCAACAAATTCCTAACTGAATTAATACCTTCTAAGTTCGGAATACAAGTAAATAGAGATTTGACATCCATAGTGACCAAAATAATATTGTCCAAATTAGATATATGTGAAGTACATTGATAAAGCTGGGTTAGAAACTGTTCAGTGTCTTTTAAGATATGTACATATTCATTTATTACTCGTTTGAGTTCATGTTCTAAATACAAGGAAAGGGGTTCTGTGAGCCAACCTGATCCCGCAACAATGGGTCGCATTTCAGGTATTGAAGAATTTTTGTGTAACTTGGGCAACCCATGAATGGCTGGTATCGTGGGGTTAGGAACGATGAAAAAATCATACAATTCCTTAGTAAGCACATTCATACACTTGCATTCTGTTAAGGCATTGTACATCCTATTCTGCATTTCTAAAAAAATATTTTTGTGGACAATTTCATAAGCCTCATCATTTAGCATCTCTAGCATCTTATCTTTGTAAAAAACAGAGTCCAATACTGTAACCGGCTCTCCTTTGTCTGCAGGGCGTATTGTAATATCAGCATTAGTACGTAAATTAGAAAGAGCTTCCCGTTCTAATTTAGTTAGATTGTCACATTCAATGGGTGTTGAAAAACAATTTTGCTCATAAAAAGAATTTTCAACCGCCTCTAAAAAAACTTGTAAATTGTAAGGAAGAGGTGGTATATATAGGCTTCTATTCTTAAAAACATTCAAGTTATGAGTATCTATTTGATCAGCATTATGACATAATTGTAAAGATATTTTGCATAAAAATGTTCTGACTGCCAAAATGGCTTGAGTAATATCCATGTTCGAAACAGGAATGAAACTCAACCCTTTGTTGAGTACACTCACTTCAGCTGAAGTTAAACAATGTTTAGAAAGATTTACAACTAAGTTGTTTGATTCCAGAAATTGGACAGAACACGCTGGTGTTGTGAGTGAGGGAATTCTTTCCTTTTCGCCCCTCTCACTACATCTGAATCCAGCGATCTCTTCCTGCCTGACCTTATGGGTAAAGGGGCTTGTAAAAAACCCTTACCTTCATTTTTGTCCAGTTCAATTTTTCGTCTAACAGCACTGGCGATACTGGTGGAAAAGGCATTATCCTCCATATCAATGTGGGTATTTTCATGTAATTTGTTCGGCATACTTTCGGCTGGCGTAGTATAAACAGAACGGCTGTTGTCAGGTGAAACGACGTTGGAGCACGCTGCAGTTTGTAAAACGGCCGTATCGGTGTGTGTACTCACTCTGACTGAACCCGTCTCTTCAGACCTGGTATCTCCATGAGGCTTCCTGTTCCTGTCGTTGTCTCCAATGACTGGAGCCGATGAACCAACTGTTGCTGACACCTCTGGTTCCTTCCTATTAAACAAATTGTTATGCAAATTGTTATTGGGAACTTTCATACGGTCAGGTTCATTATAATTTTGTCTGGGCCATAAAAAAAACATTGTTTTTACGAAAATCATCAAGGTCTCTATTGAGTTTTTTCTTCTTAGAATCCAACAAATTGTTTTCGTATCTATTGACTCTGTCAATTAAATCATGCATAAATAATTCAGTTGATGCTGCACCATTCAACTGAAATAATTTATCTTGTAATTTCATGATTTCTACTTTCAAGTCATTTTCCATTGGCTTAAAGAAGTCAATTAACAGATTAATGTATGCCTTACTGGTACTTAAATTTATTTGTTGCCACTGTATCAAGAGTAACGGATATGTATTACCGTAAGTGGGCATATTTAGAACTCTTAACCCACGTGGTATAACATTACAAGCCAAAGATGCTTCCATGTGAAAGCACTGGGCTTGTAACCTCTTAAACTTGTATAAGCTGTTTTCTATATTTCTCTGAAGTGTGCGAATCTCTTGCGCATTTAACAAACAGTCATTAGTATCATCACTGAGAGTTTTGTTGCTGTTCTGCAACAACGGATTAACAGTCTCGTTCAAAGCACCAAATAATCTCTTATTAGAAGGCAGCATCTCAGAGGCATTTAAACCCTCAGTTAATATGTCCATGTCAGCTCCTTCCATCAGGCCCCACGAAATATACGAAAAACAGTAGTAACCCAACAATAAATGTATGAAAATCCCAAAAATGCAATGGAAGGAAGCAGCGATGAATGATATCTTCACAAATGCAGAGTCCAAGTAAAGAGCACAAAATTACTTTTAATAACATACAAAAAGATGAGCGCTTTCGCGGACTCCCATCCGCTTCATCAGATAAAGAATCAAAAATGACCATTTGACTTATATATAATAAAATCATGTGACTAACAACATCATTAATCAATTAATTACAATATCCTCGTATACCTATGCAATTAAAATATACAATTCTATGTACAAGTACAAATACAACATTAAATATACAAATAATCTAAAACTTATTTAAAAATGTGTAACTAAAATTACATCCAAAATGTGTCATATATATATATATATATATATATATATATATATATATATATATATAATGCTCAATGACATGACATGTTTCCACGAATTGGAAATGGCTAAGCACAGTTTCGAGATAAAGCTTTTTCACTGAAAAAGCATTTTCGCAAAACTGAAGTTAAAAAAAAACCTAACAGCGTTAAAAAAATAAAAACAATAGTAATCATGTTTACGCAGGGGGCAAGCACCCCTGCACACCCAACCCCCCTACTTTTATATTCTCACTCTGAGATCGCACTTCAGTGGAGAAAGGGGAATATTCCTTTATCCTCACTGTGCCACAATCTCAGCAAAAGACATTTCCTCATGTTTTTTTTTTTTTTAGAACAGTTTCACAAATGTGCTTTTTTCGGTGAAAAAGCACTTTAGCAAAACTGTGCTCGGCTGTTTCTGATTTGTGGAAACATGTCTTTGAGCATTAGCCCTAGACCCACACACACATATATATATATATATATATATATATATATATATATATATATATATATATATATATATTCATATATATATATATTCATATATATATATATATATATATATATATATATATATATTACATGTCTAATATGTATATTACATTACATTATCTGTTTTTCATAGTTTTCTTTTTAAATTTTGCCAAATTGCATAGTAGGTCCTGCCAATGCAAAATAATGCTTAAGCAGATTGTTTTCCATGTGTGCCATACTTTTGTTTGAAAAGCATCTTAAACTGTAGTATTTTCAAAATAATTTTATTAGGGTTTTAAAATATGAGCAATGACACCAAGAAGGAAACATTCTGCTTTCATTATACATCTTGCAGTAGTTCTCTGACATAATGTTGTAATATGTCAGTGTGACATTTGCTCCTCAGATTAAATTGCAATGTCAACAGAGATGTAAAAACTAGCATATTTTACAGTCTATCTAAAGTTGTGCATTACTCCATCGATGTTCTGAAGCTTCTTGATATTTAAGACTTTGAACAAGTCAGAAGAATGTGGCTATGACAAGCTGCATACAATATGCTTATTTTTTGTTAGGAAATAAAAGAAGCATTCCATGCTAAGGAAGAACGTATGGTTAGGACAATGGCAAATTTATTTGAAGTGGGATTGTTTTCAACATAGCCGAATATTGGGTGTTGGAGTATAAACAATGAGAAGTGCAGCTCAAAATATTTCATCTATAAGTTGCAGCAGTGCAGTAAACCGGAATGATTAGGAGACAGAAACAAATATAGAAATTCTATTTCTACCAAGAGCAAACTTTACTGAAGAGAAAATAGAACTGATTTATTTTAACGGTATTCTTGTTAGATATTATTACTTTCTATGCCATGATGGCAGAGATGGACCCAGCTTCCTTTTGTTGCCTAGCCACAATATGGGCAGGTTAGCTAGGCGGCAGCGCATGAGAGAATAAAACAAGAAATACAGAATATGTGTAAGAGATACAAACCTGCAGTTCAAACCAGTGCTGTCTATGCCTTGCCTTTCTTACAGGACTGTAGTTCAGTAACGAAATGAAATATTCAACTAACTTTCCCAGAGTAATATATCATGACGCTCAGCTACTACTGAATGTACATAGCCAGTGATTCCAGGAAAAATAAGTCATACATTCTGTCTTAAAAGATGGTAGAGCAAGTTTTTCAGAACTTTACACTTTATTTTCTTGATCTAGATCTATGTAGAAAAATAGCTTTTGTCTTTATAATTTCTAAAACTCTCACAACTCTTCATAATCAGGTCAATGACATTGATAATAAAGGCTTTCTTTACCACCAGCAACAGAAAAGGCAAACTAAAGTTCAGGATCCTTGATATTTGAAATTACATACGTGTTATATATGTTTCATTTTTTTCACATCCTAATGACAACTTGGCATCAAGCAAAAAATTATCTAAACAACAGAGCCTTTTGAGGTAAAATGCCAAAGGCAATTACTACAGAAATATTCTCCCAATAGGAGGTTCTATAGGCTGGGTCCTTGGACTCCTACATTTCATAGAATATATTAACTTCCATTCAGGAAAATACAGTAACTTTCCTTCACCACCATAAGACAATTATTTTATATTTAGATTACCTGATCTTCTTTAGAAATGGTCCTTCCCTTTCTATCCCATCCAACATGGAGAAGATTTTAAAAACTTGCTCATTTATGTCACTGTTGCATCAGCTACTCTAGCAAAATAAACTATGAATGTTAGGTGGTATAAAATAGAAGTGTCGCAGTGTGATATAACATTAGAAAATATATAAATATGTCAGTTAATCCAATTTCAGATTCCACATCTAAACTGAACCCACAAATTATAGTTTCAGTGAATAAAAAGACTGGGTTAAATTGGTGGAGGAGTCCATCTGATAGATGTGTTCTGGTGTTTATAACACCATTGAAAAATACATCCTTCAGTCTCACTGGGGCTTAAGATTTCTTTTATTTACTTACTAATCTTTCTTATTCTTACAAGCTGACCAGCCCAAACTGACCATTTTTTTTAACATATGACTTGGGACACAAAGTAAATGGATTAAAAGACAGCCAGTTAAGCCAATCAATATAATGTGCACGTAAAATGCTATCATAGACAGTTCAGCAAATATACACAGCACTCAATGAACAGAACTGGGAAGGGATTAGCTGATGTTCCTTTTATTCAAGTAACAGTAGTTCAAAGAGATTACTGTTAAATCCCTAATGCCAAAAGATCAGGTGCAGAAACACTTAAGTCAAAATGCCAAGTGTCCAAAAACTAACAGCATAAATAACTGAAGCGTAAAATACTGAATATGCTAATGTGTAAAACATAGCGCAACATCAGATGTCTGAAACATCAGTATGTCAACTTGCAACATTATAAAACGTGACAGCTTTCTAGCAATTTATACTAGCCATTTGCACCTAATTCCACCCTAGCTTTAACTGGCAAAATCTCAGTACTCCATCAAGATATTCTTATGACGTTTTTCATAAATGACCCCTTGACAATCCCATTTTTATATAACGGCATGACTCTCAGAGCAAGCAAAATATGTATATTTTGCTCTAATGCATAAAAATGACAGAAAGCATATTATTATAATTATTTTTGGTTCTCAAAGTCATACAAATAATATAATTCAAGTACATTCTGAGACTATCTATATCTATATCTATATATAGCAATCAATCTATATATATATATATATATATATATATATATATATATATATATATATATATGTGTGTGTGTGTGTGTGTGTGTGTGTGTGTGTGTGTGTGTGTGTGTGTGTGTGTGTGTCTGTGTGCGTGAGCAATGAATAATATCAAAACTACCTTTGGTCACCATCAATTCAGTAAGCAAAATTTGGTCAGTTAAGCATGTGGTTCAAAGGTGTGCAAGACCATACAGTTCTCAGGGCTGAGGGATATGTCCCTTCTCCGATATTGTGCAATCTCAGAGTTGGAATATTTAATTATCAGGGAGTTTGGAGGGTAAAGGTGAGCTTGCCCACCTGCAAAAAGCAATGTTTTTTTTCTTTTTATTTGAATATTGCATGCGCAGAGGTTGTTGCTTGGCATCTATGTTGTAGCATGTTAGGTGTTTCCAGAAATTTTAAAACACCCATATATACATATATATATATATATATATATATATATATATATATCTATATATAGATAGATATATATATATATATATATCGATATATATAAACATACATCTATATATATATATATATATATATATATATATATATATATATGATAAATTTCAATGCACACGCACGTGTGTGTGTAAATATATATATATATATATATATATATATGTATATATATATATATATATATATATATATATATATATATATATATATAAATATATCTTTCTCTTTATATATAGATATGGATATAGATATAGATGCAGATATTTGGGCTCCTATCATTTGATTGAAAGCTCATTTGACTAAATCTCAAATGGCCAATTGCAACTACTTGAAAAATTATTAAACTGAGTCACCAATTGACAGTAAAATGTAGAAGGATATAGGCAGTATTATATGATGTAATTTCTGATCATAGAAGTTATCAGGGAAGTGAATTTAAAAGACTACATGTGGATTGTCAGTGTACACCCCCATGCCACACATCTGAAGATGTTTGTGTTTGGTTACTAGCACTGATTTACTATGTGTGGTGTTTTTTTTTTTTTCTTTACTTATGTGTTTCCATTGAGGTAGCAAATATATGTAAGGGAGTAGAGGGCATACCCTCTTCCCCCAGGAAAACATTTTTACGTTGCATGTGTTTTCTATCAATTGTGACTCAGTGGAATGAGTAGTCATTTATTCTGATGAAGTCCCTTGTAGCTGAAAGTGTTTAATGAATAAAATGGCTACTCATTTTTTGTTGGTATCATTTCTCTTTGAGTGAATTTTTGTTAGTTTATCTGTGTTTATTTTTTTTCTCAATTTTTGGATTGACTGTTTGTATATCAGAGTTCATTTGTCATTTGTAAATCGTGTAAATATAATGGCCATGATGCTCTTTGTCAGATACTGAGCCCACCCAATGACCATTCTGAAGTGATCACATAACTGCCGTTTACTTTACTATGCCACTTGCCACCAATGTTACCCATGTTCTCTATAGTTCTGATGCCTTATTGATTAGAAAATGAGAAGCACAATAGCCTCAGTAATGAATCTCTGCTTGCAGCTATAAAAAAAAGCCACAGTAATGTAATTCTACTTTAGCTATAGGTCACTAAACAAAAATGTGTCAAACCCTTTCAATATAGAACGGTATGGAACATAGTCATTTAAGATTTACTGTGAGGAATGTGCCACATAATGAAGGGCAATTGAGAGGTAGGGTAACTATTCCTTAAAGATTTGCTAAAAACACATACATTTAAAGAAAAAAATAAAACATAGGGCAAAATCAGGGACTGCTGAGAAGTATGAATCAATCTGTGGCTGCAGCATTGTCTACTGACTGTGGACTTCTTCTTTCAGCTTTTTCCAGGTAGGGGTTGCCACAGCAGATCACATGTCTGCTCATGATTGGCAGTGAAGTTTTACACTATCGATTTGCCAGCCTGGTGCCCAGCCTTCCACAAAAGGCACATACATGCATACACTCACGCCTAGGGCTAATTTAAAGAATACAATCCACTTACAGCATGTCTTTGAGATGTGGGAGGAAACGCACGTGACCACGTGCAAACTATGCACAGAAAGCCCCCCAGCTGAGGATCAAACCAGAGAATCTCTTGTTGTGAGGCAATAATGCTAACCACTGCACCACCGCAGCTGCTCAATGACTGATTGTGGACAAAGTATATTAAAAAGAAAAATTATGTACTCTGTTGTGGGTGTATCTATGCTTATAGCTGCCCACAGTTCTATCTATTTTTCTAGTCACTGCCACTGCCAGAATTAATGCTAAAGTTTAAAAGATACACCTGACAAAACAAAACAAAAAAGTCCTTGGAGTTTTATGCGTCTACGGATCCTGCCTGGCAGCCTCTATTCACATGATTAAAGATGTTCCGAACCAATTGCAGGACCTTCAAATAGACTGCATGGTAATAGCATATGGACTGTCTACCTGTGCCCTATTACTATGATAGTGGGAGAGAGGTGGATGCTTTTTTTTTAACATTTAGCGACACGTCGGCTGGGCAAGTTGGCTCATTTAAAAAAAAAATGCATATATCTACATACAAATCCAGCATTAAAGAAGACTTTGAATTTTACAGGCGCAATCATCTTGCAACACTATTAGCTGGGTCATGTGCCCCAGCAGTACCCCAGCATGCCCTAGTGTGGTGCTACCCATGCCTGATAGTGAAAATGTGTGAAAAAATGTCCACAAACTGTTTGGTAAACAATAAGTCCTCTTCAGTATGATGATGCCATAATAATCCCTGCTGAGATGATAGAGCTGGACTCAATTTATGGCTCGTTAGAGAATTATTGGCTCACTTGAGCTGCAAAGGCAGATAAGAAAGTCATTTGCCATAATATTATAGGGCCATATAGATTCTGGAAGCTGCAGCAGAGGAGAAATATTACAAAGAGGCTCATTGCATCAGCCTTCCCCTTCTTCTTTAAGAAGTGATGAGTTGTTGGCTTTAGACTGTGTTTCTCAAAGGAATGTAAGGAAATGTAGAATAAAGAGCTACAAGATGGACATGTCAAATAGTATCCAATGGTAGCAGCAGAAAGAACTGGATTGAACTAGGTTGCTGCATAAGATGGAGAAATTGGATACATCCCTGTAATGAGCAGTTATGATGGAACAAGTCAGCACACAAAGATATATTGAAACTGCCACATGTCCCGACATAAGTCATTGTAACCATAATCACAGTTTTTTCCCTAGCTATTCATTTGTGATCTTATTGAAGCATTTCCATTTAAAATGATATTTACCTTGAGTAGCACAATATTTCACACTGCACTGAATTATTGCTGTTTAATATTGCTAACCTACTGAAAGACTAATTGATACTGCCAGTAAATTCCATCTCACTGCTAAAGTCATGAGTATGTACTGCCCTATGTTTTGTCAACAATGAATGATGTTTTTTTTTTCTTTCCCTGGTTATGCATTGCTGCCAGAAAATCACAGTCATACTTGAGCAGTAATAAACACAATAAATATATTTAACATCTATATTATTTTCTATCTTCAAGCCAATTATGTATTAATACTCATGATATTGTGTTTTAATTAGGAAAAAAAATTGTATGTTCTCTGTGTCTTTTTATTAGTTATGCTTTTCCTGGTATAACTTATTAACTGTCATGAATTCACCCAGGCTGTGTGTGAAAATGGTCATTTCTGATCAGTGTACTACCTGGTCAACAAACCTAAGGAAATAAAAGTTGTATAAGAAAATACAGCTTTGGTTGACATTTTATCCTGATACTGTGAACAACTGATCTCTACAAATCTACACCACTGAAAACCATCGTGGTGCTCAATGTGATGACTGGGCGAACATGGGTGAAGGCTGCCAGCCTTGCCAAAGATGGGTGAAGGCTTCCAGCCTTGCCAAATAGAATTTGATACATAATTTTATCATTTGTAAATATAAATGTAAAATAAAGGCTTGTTTCTTAAATGAAAGAAAACACTGGGCCAGATTCATGAAGGCTTACATGGAGTCTAAGAGTAGAGTAAGACTCCATGCAGCCAAAATGTCCACCGAGCGATCCAGGAACAGCCGGTAGGGGCGTGCAAGTGAGCTCCTAAAACGACTCTTACACGGACAGGGCTAGGATATGCAAATTACCTCAATTGCTGGCGAAAGCTATGCAAATGAGGTAAATTGTCGATCCAGGAAACCCAAACCTGTCCGAATAAGAGTAGTGTTATTTGCAGAAATGTACTCCATTGACAACTGAGTACCGTTCTGCAAATAGCAAAACAGTGCCGTGACAGCTCCAAAAAAAGGATGCATTCAATTGAGGAAGCATGCCAGTGGCCAAAAATATGGCCATTGGCAATGTTCACTGATACAAAATAAAAATAAAATAATTTTTTTATCCTGATCTCTGAAGTTTAAGCGCAGCACTGCGCAAAAGTGCTACGCTCTAAAAACCAGAAAACCAATAACTGAAATCCATAAATATGGATTTTATTGTAATTCTTAATTTACAATGCAAGGGAATGGCAGGCCGAAGACAACACGGCTACTGAGTAGAGGTTGCTAAGGGGGGAAGCTCAGTCTAAGAGATGTAATCAAGCATTAGTAGGCAATCCTATGCAAATGAGGGTAAGGATAGTGAATCCCAAGTTTACATAGCAAATGAGCACAGTCAGTGGAGTGTAGGAGTAGGGTAAGGGGAGTATCAGAGTAGAAGATAGGTGACATCATGAGGGGGGGTATGTATGAAAGAAGTGAAGCTCATTGGAGCAGAGTAGCATGTGTTTGCTGACAGTTACTCATCACTGGAAGAGGTGTGTCAACAGGTACCCTAGCTAAAGACAAGAAATTGAAGGTGTATGCTGTGGATAACACTAAAGTTTCTTGTTGAAGTGCTTGCAACGTGTTTTCGCACGGGTGTGCACCTGTATTTCTGAGTAAGACTGTGTGCGCGTGTGCGCCTGTGTGCGTGTGTTTAAGCCGGAGTAAGCACGTCTAAGGTTGTTGAAATTTGTGTAAGCACGTATGCACCTGTGTGTGCACATTTTAGCAAAAATAAGCAGGTTTTAGTCCGTGTAAGCATGTGTGCGCACGTGTGAGCTGGTGTGAGCGTGTTTGCACTTGTGTGCATGGTGCTTCCCCCCTGTGGAAACAGAAAGGGAAAAGGAAGCACAACAAATAGTAGGAAGTTAACCAGGGAGAACTAGCAGAGCTAGCAGGTGAAAACAATCAGAATTAGGCAATTACACAGGCAGTACACCAGCCCAGCCCAGCCGAGCACTTAAAACTCTGCAAACAACTTTCCACTATGTTTCTCTCAGAGACACTGCAACACTGCAGTAAGCTAATAGAAGTGAAAACTGAAAAAGCTTTTCTGAGACAAAGAAATGTTAGGGGCTGCCATTGCTGTTATAAGGCAACATATGCAACATGCTGAGGGTGGTGACAATGCAAATGCTGCTGGACAACCCACAGTGAGGAGATGGAGAAGAGTGTACAGGCCCAAGGTAACCTATCAGGGGCTACATGAGCTGGAGATAGTGGAGCGCTATAGAGTGGACAGAGACCTCATGCAGCAAATTGTTGAGCTGTGCAGGCCACGCCTCACACACAGAACCAACAGAGGGGAGCCCATCCTAGTGGAAACCATGGTATGTTGGCCTAAGAATATTAGCAACAGGTACCTTCCAGAGACCAACTTGTGATATGATGGGGATATTCCTGGCATCAGCATCCAGGGTACTGCACCAGTTCCTGGATGCCATGTCAGCACATGTCGGTGATCATGTATATTTCCCCAATTCCCATGAGGTATTGGCCAGCAATATGTGTCTCTTCCAGCAAATAGCGGAATACCCATGTGTTAAGCAATATAAAGCAGTGCTAAAGAGCTTTTACCACCATTTAGTATATGTAAACAAAATTGCACACACTAACTAGCACAACTGTGGTCAATGTTGAGCAATATTGGGCAACGTTCAGCAATGTTGGTTAACGTTGAGCAATGTTGGAAAATCTTGGTCAAAGTTGGGCATAGCTGAACAAAAGCCAACATGCTCATATTTGCTCTACTGGCCCTTAAGCAGTCTGGTCTGCTCAGTATGAAAACATAAAGCAGTGACAGGCCTCAAACCCAAGATATTGTGCACTATAGTCATAGAACTGAACCACTAAACCATGACAGTATTTCACTGGTCAGTCTGTATGAAGAAATGTTGATAAGTCTATGCAAAGTATCTCATGGAAACCCTGCAGGCACAGCATAATCCCTGCTGAGTTATGACACAAAGGTGAGCCCTGCAGTAAAAATAGAACCTGATTTTCAACACACATATAGTATAAATGTTAATATTGGTCATGTTCACACACATTAACAAATGTAGTGGACTTCAGACAGCAACATACTGAAAGGTCACAGTGGGCATGCTCACACACTTGAATAAATGAGACAAATGTCAGGCAACAAAACACGGAAAGGCCAGACTGGGCATGCTCACACACTTAGGCCATGTCTGAGTACAGCAGTGGGCCACACATATCCGGCAGTTGCATCTGTTAACCCAGGAACCTCTCACTATTCACCAGTCCACCTTGTGCACACAGTTATATGACAACAGACACATATATAATATATTGGAACCCTGTCATAATCAAATATGTTCTGCAGATACTTAGGTTCTTCATAGAAAGTGGGAAAGCAAAGAAGATAAAAAATCTGCAATCAGTATCATCAATAAACAATGTGCACTCTGAACATTATCATAGGTTCATAGGTTGATACTAGGCTATCTGCCCTAGGGCATTTATAAGCCTAGCCAGAGTATGTTTGGCTTTCACAACCTGTTAGATTAGTAGACTGTGCCTGTGAATAGTAGGTCACACAAGATAGCCCTTTTACATTTAGTTTATTGTGCTTCTGTCTAGCAGGGACCCAGAAGAGATCCCAGGGGTAAACATACGATCACCCATCCACTCGTCAAAATTTCTCCTGTAGAGGGTCAGTGAGGGGCTCTGCCTATGCGGGACTGGGATCTCATTCCAGAGTGAGGGGAGCCTCTGGAATATGAATCTGTCCCTCCAGAATGTCCTATTAATATCTGTGCTGAGGTTTAAGTCCCTGGAGCGTGTAGCTCTAAGGGATTCGGATATCCTGAGGTGGAGCATGCCCATTAATTCTGGGTTAGACATGGCTTTAAACAACAGGCACAGATTGCATCCGAGTAGGCAGTAAGCGACTGAGTAGAGCTGGAGTTACTTTAGCCGAACTGCGCAGGGCATCTGTGTGAGTCCCTAGATCCACTTGGTGAGGTACTTTTGTGGCCATTACAGTTGCTGCAGGTGTCAGGTAAGGTACATCCCAAATGGGGCATTGTATCCAATCATGGGCCTGATGAGTATAGGGGCACAATGACCTCACTTGATCTAGATGTGAAACCTTTTGGGATAAGATGGGCTATATAGAAGGTCTGTCTAACCACTTTGGCAATGTGATTGTCAAAGGTGAGATTACTATCTACTCGGGTCCCCAAATCCGTAATAACTTCTACCGTACTTAATGAATTACCACCTATGTGGTAATGTGTGGGCACTTCATTATTCCCAAAGGGGATGCCTATGCATTTAATGGCATTTAGCTGTAGGCCATGGCTCTGGCACCAGTTATCCATCTCTGTGAGACCCTTTTGGAGGATGCTTGTGCCAGCTGGAGAGTCGATTGTGGCACCCAGTTTGCAGTAATCTGCAAACTTGATCAGCCATATTCCTCCTGTGTTAGCCTGTATGTCAGAGAAATATATACTGAACAAGAGAGGTCCCAGGACTGAGCCTTGTGGGATGCCATGTGTAACTGGTGTAGAGTCAGACATGGCACCTGCAATACTAACCATGTGGGTGCTATCCCTGATCCAGTTAGCAATCTATCTTGTGACATGTGTGATATCTAAGCTGGTGAGTTTATGTATGATGCCTGAGTGGGGTATTGTGTCAAAGGGTTTTGCAAGGTCCAGGTAGGCTGTGTGGACTACCTTCCCTATGTCTATGGACCTGGTAACTGTTTAAAGAAGTCGACCAGGTTCAAGAGGCAAGATCTGCCCTCAACAAAGCCGAATTGGGTAGGATCCAGTGACTGTAGGTTCCCGATGTCTTTGTGTATTAGTTCCATGACAATACGCTCCATAGCTTTGCAGACCAGGCTAGTTAGGCTTATAGGGCGCTAGTGTCCGGGGTCCATTGTAGCACCACCTTTGTGGAGTGGGACCACTGTTGCTGTATGCCATTCCTTGGGTACATATCCTGTAGTAAGTCTGATATTGAACAGTGACTTAATGTGAGGGTTATGTTCTTCATGAAGCTCGTGTAAGACGCAGGCTTGGACACCGTCCGGTCCCATTGATGCTGTGTTGTCTGCTTTGGAGAGGGCAGCTCTCACCTGTTCATCTATGATGTCAGGGAGGCTACACTCTGTTGGGATGGACATTTGCTCTTTAGGGGGGATGGGGGGGAGACATTTGCACTGAACCTGTTTGCCAGGATTTTGGCAATGTCTGTGGGTTCAGTGTATGTTTTGTCATTTTGCAGTAACTCACAGCATATCTGGAAGTTGCCACCCAGGTTCGTGACATAACTAAGAAGGCCTTGTGATTGTCCTTAGTGTCTGGTGCAATTTACCTTTCAAACCAGGCCTTAGATGAATTCACGAGTGATCGTAGCTTCTTGCTAGTACTGATCAGAGATGCCTTCCCTTTTTGGGATTGTGCTCTATCATGTAGTAGCCTCCTCCTTTCATTGTATAGCTTATTTATGGCTGGGGTCCACCAGACAGGTCCCCTGCCTTTGGAGGAGTGAGTCTTGATTTTATTTGGGATAGCACGATCCATGCATTCCAATAGGTGTCCATAGAATGCATTTGTAAAGGATTCAGTGGTCTGAGCCATATTTACCACTGTCCCAGGGTCATTGAAGGATACCACCTCGGTTTTGAGAAGTGTGACATTTGCTTTTGAGAAGTTCTTCACCGAGATTACCTAGGATGGGGGTGGGGATGGGATATGGATGTCCAGTGAGATAAATGTATGGTCTGACCTTACCAATGAGGGGTATGCCTCTGGTGTGGAAGATAGAGTCCTCATGTTGGTGAGGATCAGGTCCAATATGTTTTCCCCTCTTGTGGGTGTGGTGACCAGTTGTGCCATAGCATTTGAGTTTATAAATTCTAGCAACCGTTGGGCGAGGGTGTTGGGGCTTGAGTAGTATTCCCAGTCAATGTTTGTGTAGTTGAAGTCACCCAATATAATGGTGTTTGGAGAGACCTTCATATTCTCCAGTGTTTTCAGGAAAGCCGAGTGGTGTTCCTCAGTTTGGGAGGGTGGTCTGTAGCAGGCTACAAACTGAAAGGCAGTTTTGTCCACTGTTAATTGCACATGTATGGTCTCTGATGCTTTGTGCAGTGCTACTAACCTGGAGGTGTGTGTATCTCTGATGTATATGCATACTCCCCCTATTTTGTTGGTCGGTCCGAGTCTTGTGGCTGAAAAGCATGGTATGAAGTATAACCTGGTAGTGCTGGGGTGCTTTCGGGATCCTGAACCAGGTGTCTGTTACTGCACAGATATCAACATTCTCCATACTGAGGAGAGTCTTGAGTGCATGCATTTTGAGGTTTAGACATCTGGTGTTGAGCAGCATTACCCTTAGTTTCTTTTACCTTGCATTGTCTATGGAGGTGGGTTTGTCTTTTGAGCCTTGCCTAAAAAAGGCACTACGGGGTGGCAAGAGCCTTAGCCAGTATTCAAAAGTCCAGGGGTGACAGGTGCAAGCCATCCCTAGCGAAGCTACGTGGCATGTCGAGCATGTCATCCCAGGCTGACAGACACTGGATCCCCTTTGAATGACACCAGTACGTTAGCCAACTGCTAAACTTGATCAATTTGTCTGTATACTGTGCCATCATTCTTGGTGAGGGTAAGATGCTACACAAGGTCAGGGTCATACTGGCCTGGGCTACATGATCAGAAAGCTCCTCTATGTCTCTTGTCATGTAGTCCAAGGAAGAACGTCTGAGGTCATTCACACTAGCATGGACAATGATGGAGTCATATTTGTACTTGCTTTTGAGTGACCTGAGTGCATGTGTTATGTGGTGGATCCTGGCACCCGACAGACAGCTCAAAATGACCTTCTCCTTGTTCAGCCTGGTGAGTGGGACGTCATTGTGTCTGACAATAAAGTCAGCTATTACAAGTGTATTAGGTGTGTTGTTTAGCCCTAAGGGCAGTGACTGTGTGGCACACTGACTTTGTGAACTATGTGATATGTGGGTATTGTTGTGGGGTAGCAGTTGTTTGGGTGTCTGCTTTGGAGGTCTCTGCTGCTTAGGCAGATTTTATTTAGAGCCTCCGAGTATGTTTTTGTGTGGTAATGTATTTTGTTTGCTGTCGCTATAGGTCTATGTGAGACTGGATTTGTGGTGTGTGTGGTTACCTTCACCACCTGATAGACTGTGCCAGTCATGGGTCGAGAGAGCTCAGCCTCCTATTTGTCTATATAGTTGCATCTCTCACATATATCCGAGTTTGTTGGGAGGAGGAGAGGGTTGTCTGTGTACATAAGGCAGTTGTAACATTGCCTCAAAATTCCCATATTCACCAGCTGGACTGGAGAGTACATGAAACCGACCTTTGGACATGCCAGGATATTATGATGAAATACTCTGTTGACTGATCAAAAAGGATCAGTAGGATGTTAAGTGTGTAAAAGAGTATAACAGGGGTTTGTCAGTGTTTTGGAAAGATTATCTGCGAAGGAGTCCAGACAGAACCATTACACTTCCTTCAGCTATGTCATAAATAGCAATGTACACTCATATATGTCCTGAGTCCGGGCCAACTGTACCTGAGTGACAATGCCGACATCCTGTCAGACAGGCTCATACATACATACCCACCTTCCACTGACAAAAGGCCCTATCATCATACCAGGAAATATCACATGTAGAATGGGTAAACAGCTCCTTCCAAAGCTGAAAACATGGCATCAATTGGATTACATTGTTTCCCTATATGTGTCATAAGTGAACTGCAGAACAAACAGATCCTGCACCTGAACAGTCTGTTGAGCCTCACCCTCTCTACAGGATCTGAAACTGTTGAATGGGTTACAGCAACATATGGCACACCCCACAAGTGTTGGTGCACAACAGACCACGGGAACTATAGTCCTATAAGCCTATGAAGTCTGATCTGCAAGGCCATGGAGTCCATCATGATTAAAGTCATAAACAGAGTTATTGGAAGCCGAGAAACACACAACCCTACCAACTTTGGTATGTTCATGGGCAGATCATGGTTCCCAAACCTGCTAGACTGTTTGCAAGGCAGCCACCCAGGACATACATCACTGAAAGGAGCTACACACGTCCCACATAGACTTTGAATAGCCCTTTATCAACATCCCAGTCACATGTCGTATCCAGAAAATCAACAATCTGTGCATAAATATGTATTGTCATATGAATATGGCAATTTGTCCACCGATAGATCATACAAGCTAAGAATTGTGGAGTCCTGTTCAAGCTGTTAACACCTGATGACCCACATGGTTCATTCCTGGGATTGCATAAAACAAAGTGCACACACATTACCATGTCCAGTCTGATGATGTCAGCATCCTACAAATATAGCAGGAGAAAAGAAGCCACCTAGTAAAGCATATAGCGTGTCGTGTTAATGCGTATCTCTCTAGTATCATAACATAGGTACGGGTTTGAATCTTGCAATTGCTGTGTGTGGGGGTGTATGTATGTGTGTGATTTCCTTTGAGAGGAGTGCCCTTTTTGGAGAATGGCAAAACACATTAAAAGAGGTAAATTCCTCTTTGGCAAGTCTGATGATGTCAGTATCCCACAAATACAGCAGTGGAAATGAAGTTCCCCAGTAAAGCATATAGCACATCATTTTAATGCGTATCTAGTATCATAACATAGTTAGGTAGGGTTTGAATCCTGCAATTGCTGAGTGTGTGTGACACTATTGGTCAATGTGTTGTGGGTTTTACTTTTACTACTGTATGACATATCAGTAAAAGAACAGTATGTGCATTGCACACTTCAGGTATCTGTGTGGCAAATACATATATGTACATGTGACCTCAATTGGTATCTGTGTGGCAAATACATATATGTACATGTGACCTCAATTAGTTCATAGGTGTGAAGCCTGCTTTCTACACAAATACATCTGTTACCATTGACAGTTTGTGCTGCTGCTTCTCAGACCTTAGGTCACATATGTATGTATGTGACAAGGCCAGCCCCTGTAGTGATCTGTGGCCTAGGTCATCTGTGTCACACACACCCATGACAGTTTCTATATTTATAGAATAGTGTGAGTGAGGGTTCATGCCTGGGGTATATTTCAGACATGTTCAAACACAACACAGTCTGTCAATAATCGGCATTCATTATAGGTATACAACAACTCCATGGATATGCATACAGACCCCTTATTGCTTATGTGATACACTGAGGGACATCAGAATACCTTTGGAAATGTGAATACCAAAGGACAGATGACATAACATGTGGCTGTATGTACACATCGGTACCCCTGCTACATGTTGTGGGCTACTACCAATGTGGTACTGTCAGAATACTATGTATAGTAAATGTGGATGACTATGCTATAGTTGGCTTATAGCTTTACAGCATGGGTTGGTCAACAGGTATCTGTCTGTATGATACCCTTGTGGAGGATAAGTGTCTCATCAGGAGAATGCATTGTAGGCCACTGTATGCATTACCAGATGTGGACAGACATATCCCTAGTGTGTTTGCTTGTACCTAGGATGGCTACATGCCAAACAGGAGTGGTCCCAGGAATGGGTGGCGGTCAATACCACTGGTTACTGGTATAGTATAGCACCGGAAGGATTCAAATGCTAATGTGTATCCTACATCTTTGTGTCAGTTGTCAAGACATCATCTAATGACTGGTTAAAGTCAGGCTGTAGAGGTTATGTATACTACCAGAATGCAAACCAATGACCGATATTAACAGTATCACCCACAGCATAGTGTCAAACCATGTCATACACACATGTGTACCCAAGTTGTAACATATGTGTAGTAAAATGCATACTGGCCACCAATAGGAAATATGAAGTGTTAACACTGTGTAATACAGGGCATGTCACCCTTCCCATGTGCCCACTATGCACGTACATGCAGACAGTGCACCTCCACCATGTTCACAAATGTACACCTGCAAATCTGTACTGCACACATCACACACGTACCATCCACTCACCAACACATGCTGCCAGTACCACACACATCAGCCAAGTGGCACATGGGTGGACAATACATTTTTGGAATTAACACTGGTGTAAACAATACTACATTGATAGTCATAGCTTTAATGCATCATGCCTGCTCAGATATACCTACAAGGATATCATTACACTTTACTGCTGACAACATACTAACATTGCCACATTGCTATTAGGTCACCCTGTGCATCAGCACCATGTTAGACTGTTCCTGCATCAATGTCACAGATGACAGGAGGTGGCACAGTTTCATCATATGCACAGGGTGTGTTGTTGGTTTGCCAGAGCCTGACAATGACCCATCCAATCGACATGTATGTGTGTGTGTGTGAGGGACAACAGTACAGCATGGGTCAATGTTGATGTAATGTGTGTGTGTATGTGTTAGCCCTAGGTGTTTGTTTTATGTGTGTGTGTCTGTATGCACACAGTTCCACCTTGTGGCTGCCAAATATGGGAGGTTGTGGGACAGCCACAGACTGTACCTGCCAGGCTGTACAGATCACTGTCTCCGGCCACGGACACAGTACCTGTGCCTGGCAGGGGTGCCACGGACAGTATTGGGTACTAAGCCAGACTGGGTACTATCATCAGAGGCAGAGGGATGTTGACTGGACCCATGTCCCTGCTGGGACTGGCCAGAGCCACATGCACGTGGTCGTCTAGGACGGTCTATTGACAGCCCAGCACCAACATTGCTGGAGCTGGTACTGCCACGACGAGAGCGGCTGGGACATGTGTGTCATCCGCGATGACTGCCAGCTGATGATGTTGCTGGCATAGGTCCACGTCGACATCTCAGCCGTCCTGCACTGTCCTGGCACATGGACATTACATTGCCGAGGACATCTAGTGTCTCCTCCAAAGTCTATCAATGACCTTGGTGTAATTACAGATGGCACCAGCAAGGTCATGGATACTGTCATTGATAGCAGTGTTATGAGCCCTCTGCACCCTTAGTCCCTGCCTGGTGTACCATTCCATATGTGCCTGTGCCTGCATTACAGCCTGGAACTTACCTGAGGTTGTGATACCTGTGGGGGCACGTCTGCCAGGGGCATTATGACCAGCAGTGCTCCCACGAGAACCCCTGGACATATGCCTATGTGGTACCATTCCCGGTGTCTGGGTATGGATGCTGTGTGGGGTTGCATGTGCCATAGATACCACACTATCCTGGTCAATGCCTACTGTATGCTGTTCCTCAGCTAAGGCCATTGGTGTTGAGGGATGTATTGGCAGTATGAATGTGCACATAGATGGGGTGGAAAGCTGTGTACTGTCAATTGGTGGACCAATGACAGACCCTGTCAAACCTGCCTGTGCCACAACACAGGTATCATCATGTCCACTATTTGTGGCAGTGACTTTAGGTTCCCTGTTGCACTCATCCAACAAAACCTCAGCAGCTGTGAGAGGAAGACAGGAAACACACTTTACAATCTGTACAGGATGTTAGCACACATGAACACATGCACACATGCACACATGGGCACATGCACGCATGCACACATGCACACATGAACACATGCACACATGCACACATGAACACATACACACATGAACACATGAAAGCATGCACACATGAACACATGAAAGCATGCACACATGCACACAAATACACTACTCAGTCATGTTGACACACACACACACACACACACACACACACACACACACACACACACACACACCAACAGCAATACAGAACCTACTCATTAGTGGTTGATGGTGGAGTACAGTATCACAAGCCAAAGAGTCCTATCACACGTGTCAGCATGCAGGATGTGTGTTGCTCAACAGCATGCAATATGAGTGTAGAGAATCCTTGTTGATAACAGTATACATGTGTTTGCTGCATGTGTGTTGTTCAATGATTGGCCTCACCCTGGAACACAATGTGTACATGGACACAACATTGCTGTGCAAGTATAAAACACTTTCCAATGTCCTGTGCACCATCAGTCATAGGTATACATACCATGGCCAGATGCACACAACTGTCAGGTGTATAGCAATGAATGCTATGTGTAGTACTGTAATTACTGTAACTGGATGTAGTGTAGTACCATGAGCCATCATCAGGCAGCATCATGTGGTCACTCAAGGCCACTAACGTATGCCACACTTTGTAACTATCTAGCTGTACCTGACCTGCACCACTTTGGCTACATTAACCATTTCACAGCCAGTTGTTACATGGGTATGTGAGGTGTTCAATAGGGAGCATTGCCTAACATGAATGTGTTGTGTGTTGAAGCGTGTCGCACCACCCCATGATAGGCCTCTACCCCTCAGGTATAGTATGTGTGCTGTGTTGATGACATTTGGGATACTGGAGTCTGACCTTACAGCAGGTGTCTACATACACCATGTGTATTATATTAACACTTACTGCATATGACAAAGTGGTGTATGTTGTGTGCATGTGTATTGACTCTGCCTATACAATGTCCACTACAGTGTACCACAATTGGTTGGGATGCTCTGTGTATTGCATGTGTTTGAGGCAGCTACTCATGTTACTGGGATGTGCATAGTCCCACAGAGAACATGCAGAGTATGCATTATGTGTAGGTGTTTTACATGTGTATATGGCCTACAACTCTCTTATGACATGCACATGTTATATGCTATATTAAATGTAGAACACTCACCAGCATGGGTCTGCTGTCTTGCTGTCACACCAGAGGGACCTACAAGGATATGAGACAGTTTGTCAGTGTCAACAACTATGGCATTGCTGCTGTGAGTTTGCAATTTTACAGTAGTACAACAGGTGACAGTCACAGGCATACAGATTATGTTCCAAATTATCAGTATTGCATGACACCAGGCTCCACATCTTCTAAATACACAGTACACATCTGATAAATGCATGTTCTAACAATCGAGCTAACAGTAGTCTACAGATATGCCATGTTACCTGCACGCTCTGAGTCAATGTGCTGGGTGACTCCGGCCTCCATGATGAAACATGTCTGTTGTAGTGGTTGACCAGGATCCACCATGCTGAGGAGCAGGTCTTCCACTCTGATGAGGGGTGGATGTGTTGCTGCACCACCACCTGTGGCAAGCTGTTGTCTGTGGACATCGGAGGCATGCTGCCGGACATGTCTGATTAACTCACTGCAGTGATGGCGTACCTGCTCATAAGTCTGGTTATGCATGCCTACATCATTCACCCGATGGACAACATCCTACCACAGTGCAGTGCGCCCATGCTGGTCCTGGCTGGTTCTGGAGAACAGCAGGCTGTGATGTTGTATTAGGGCATCTAGGATGACTTCCTCCTCTTCAGGGAATACGCGGGTTTTCGATTGTGAGACATGTCCCTGGAAGACAATAAAACAATAATTGTGAGCAAGTCATGTGGCACACAACATTCTAAGTACAGACATCAATGAAATGCCATATATAGCAACCTATTGGCTGTCAGTAGATACACACTTTTAATACCACATATCACTGCTCAGCCCACAACTGCCTGACAGTGCCTGGCACATACTATATACCAAACCATGTTCTGCACAGCAACAAAGTGAAACCAGTATGTAAAACTATACAACAGTACATGGCACACTGTATGTGACACAATGCACCACCTAGCCACAGGAGGTATATATGAAGCTAATGCATACAGACATTTGTCATCCATAGAAATAAATGTAAAGTACAGTTACAGTACTACAAGTACAACTCGCTACTTGTTGATAGCAAACCCCTCAGTAACATATGTGCACATTCATCAATATAGGTGGCATACTGCTGTACTACACTATACATTTTGCTAGATATGCACTTATATCCTGTGACACACATACCACCAAGGCCATGTTACAGGCATACCCACACACACATCAGACATGCCTACAAGACACAAAGGTATGGCAACCCAGATTAGTTTTACCTGTGTACCATACAGTACTGTGTGTCAGCACTTACAAAACTTCATGCCTGATGTATGAAATGTGTGAGGACTACAGGTAACAAATAAAACAGTGTTTCCAAGCAATGTGGATATACACCATACTGTGCTGTTTAGGCCTACAGCTTCAGGTAGTACTACAGTTCATACAGGATTTGTATTCACTAGTGTTAACAATCAATAAGCATACATGTACTGCTTTAGCCTACAATGGCACACTCCAGTCAACACTATGGGACTACATCACACCGTATGCCATACTGCTTTTCCTGCCTAGCAATAACATAAATATCTTTTGCTGGGATCAGAGCTACAACACTACATACCATGATATAAACAGTTTCCCACTAGGCTATCACACATATACACAACTTTGACACATTCACAATCACACTCAGTCAACCTCACATAGCAAGTAATGCAACAAGTACATGCGTGTGTGTATCAAGTCCTAGGTAGCTAATAGGCTATTAGCAGTAGGGCCTATGGAAGCCTAGCCATATGGTACCCTGCCCTTCAACACCCATGTAATTTAGGTTCATGTGCCCCTGTCATGCAGAGCCACAGAGGTGATTCCCGGGTTGTATTTCCTATCTCACATCCAATCATCATGATTATTCATGACAACTGCTAATGAGGACCTTTATTTGCTATTGATAGGTAGTTAGTTCCAGAGTATAGTATGTGTCTGAGATGAGAATGTACCACTCCAGCATGTTCTGCTTTTTGATGTTACAAGGTTTAGATCAGTACAGTGTGTAGCTTGTATGGATTTTAATCTGTTTATATGGAGCATGTCCAACACCTGTGGGTTTGGCATAGCTTTGTATGTTAGGCAGTGGTTGCTTCTGGGTAGGCGGTATGCGACACAGTGTAGCTGTGGTTTTGTAAGACAGTCTGCATAGGGCATCTGTTTGAGTCTGGTAATACTCTTTGTGAGGTATGTGTCTGGTGTCTACAGTTGCTGTAGATGTCTTCTGAGGTACATACCAACAGGGCCATTGTACTCTATGATGGGTGTTATGACTGATGAGTAGAGTGGAACACTGACCTCTTTTTCCATGGATGACACACCTTTTCTGATGACATGTGGGCCATACACAGTTTACATGACTAGTGTGGCACTGTGATTATCAAAAGGGACACTACTGTCCACCTGTGTCCCGTAGTCTCTTATCACACTTTTGGTGTTGAGTAGACTACCACCTATGTGGTAATTCATGGGTACAGGGTTTTTAACAAAAGGGATGGCAATACGTTTACAACATTGAGCTTGAGCGTACATATGAACATCCATTGGTGTACATATAGATATACATATAGGCACATATACAGTCCACCTTTCATGGTGGGAATATCAATTATGCAAAGATTGAGAGGGATACAGTTATGTAATAATATTGCACAGTCTTGTGCAGAATGCATGGAAGGTATTCTAAGCCCATGTATCTTTAGCAGGACCCCCTGTCTGGAAGACTAAAAACCTAACAAATTATACCCACAGCGTTTAAACATCACATGTCATATGCCAGCACTGTATGCTGTCTTGTTTGCCACACACTACAACCGACATATAAATATGCACATAACAATCTGCACCAACATATAAATGTCCACCCTTCACAAACCGTTGCAGTATGTCCCTTGCTCTATGCACATGTTAAGATACTAATATATCGGACACATAAATATCTCTCCATATGTGTGTGCCATACACACACAAGGTCCACACTGTTGTAAGTCCGTACACCTCACGGATGACCTGTTGGGCCTTGCTACAACATGGACAGTTGTCACATGTGTGCATACAGTAATAATACAGGGAGTATATATAGCTGCAAATGCTACATTACTATACTAGCCTGGTACAGCAGTTGCCAATGCTAAGCTACACATTATATGACTATCATGCATGTCTTACTCTGTCACATCCAAGTTTATATAGGTGTTTGCACTACTCCCCCAAACTGCCATCATACACAGTACTGTACAGAACATAGATAACATGATCAGATGTTTGACATATAATGCTGAGCTACATATGTCACAGTTATGTCCCACTGCACACAGCTACACACTAATTTGTCCATGGCAGTAGTTATGCATGGCATCAGTGCATACATACCTACTGCTGCCACATATGCATGTTTCAGAGTATGTACAGTACTATTCATAAACATCTACTACTTGCCGGTAACTACATATCTGTTACATACCTGTTTGTCACTTTCAGGTCCGTCTGTGTATGCTTTGACAACTTTTTTATTTATTTATTTTTTATTTATTAAGTAAAGTTTTTTTTACTTAAGTTTTTTTTTTTGGTTATTAATTAAGTATTTTTTTCTTAATTAATATTTTTGGTTAGTAATTAAGTATATATATTTTTTACTTAATTAAATATTTTTTATTAAGTAATAATTTTTTCTCACTACTCTCCAGGAGTTATGTAGTCTCTGACACGTGCAATGTAATGATTGCATGTGGGGATAGCAAGTACAGTCTGCTTTTATAGGTATCTGCACATGTGCATGTGATGCCCTCTGCACCAATTGGTGCCAAGCATTTGGTAAATGCATACAGCCTGCTGTGTGGTAATTGCAGTACTCACTGTCATAGCAACCAATGCTATAAATTGCTAAGGTATGTAGGCGTAGCCCTTTCAGATTTCCAGAGTGGGGACCATGCTTGTTTGCTGTGGACACTGTTGTTTAAGTCAGAAGGTTGGTATACTTCTTATATCTGAAGCTAGAGGTGTAGACAGTGATGTACATGTTGTACTCAGACCTGACTGTTGCCACTTCCAGTACAGAGCTATCAGTGTAGAGTTTAACTCACCCCTACAAATACTTACACAAGATATATGTGACTATGTAGTTTATTTTCTACTCATATAATTAACTGCCATACAAAAGTAGTTATTGAGAAGTATTCTTTTGGCACATGAACTGTTTGTGAACTGTTATACTGTGAATATTAATGTACTCACTTCTGCAGAGTTTGCGGTTTTTATTGTTGACATTAGCACAAGGTTCTCAGGACAACTGGACAATTCCAGTACTGAGTATGCCTACCTACATCCTTGGTAGACCCTAAACACACAAGTATATTTTAATTGTGGGGGGGGGATGCTGACATACAGAGAGCATTATGTATTATTGTGTGAATGTTATCTTACTGGACTTAAATCATTGGTGTGTACCTTTTAGTTTAATAAGGCAGGTGGTCTGTCTGCATAGTTCCCAACTGTGAACCTATCCAGATGGTAGCCAGATGTTACACTGTTATTCTTTGTCTGTGCAACCCACAGGTGTTTTCAGCACTGGTACAATTGGATTGTTAGTCAGTTGCTACCAGTACATGGCTACATCCTTTGGGATTTCTGTGTTGTACTCCTACATAAGGGTATGCTTGTGGAAGTCCTACCAAAGCTATTTGCAGAGTGTGTAACAGCAGAATAGCTGATATGCCTGTGTGTTTGTGCCTCTGCCAGGCCTATGAAACACTCAGATACATCTTTGCATGGAGTCAGGGATAGGTAGTTAAAAGTATGGTACACCTTACACATTATAGAGACAGTAAGTGTAGACTTGAGTGAAGCAGTGCATATGGATTAGTACACCTTTTATGAAGTACAAGCGGTGTCTACTGTTATTATTGTCAGTATTCATTGTGTAATACCCCACCTTTCTGACTGACATCAGTACTTTTCAGAGAGATTCAGAGGGACACAGCTAAAATATGTTTCACAATCAGGGACATCCCTGAAAAGTAGTCACAGTTAGGAAGTATGGCCTCTGCCCTAATCAGATATGCCAGTGTTTGTCCTGCTATGATACTGTGTGGGGGTTGTAAAGTGCCTCTGTAACATTATTTGCTGCTAGAATGGCTGCTTCTCATATCACACTCATGTAATGCAATTCCACAACAATTGCTGGTAAAGATCCACAGAACAAGCTTTGTGTTATGGCCTTCCTATTTTTCCTTTACATTCACTCATTGTAATGCATGATATATTTATTTCAGCACCAAGTTATTGTATATCTGCTGTGGCTTAGTGGTACTTCATACAGTCTAGTGTGTCCAAGGTCTGGGGTTCAAGACTGACAAAGGTGTTTTATTTTGCTGCTCAGCAGAACAAGGGCCCTGCCATGCAGAGTGACTAAGGCACTTTTAAGCAGTTGTAAGCTGGTTTGTGCAGGTTTGCACAACGCTTAGTGATGCTTAGCTAAGCGCACACATGTGTACACTCGCTTAAACCCGCTTACTACTGCTTAAAAGTGCTTACTCCCGCTAACCCCCACACTAATTTCTTTGAAAGAAAAGAAAATGGGGATATAGGAAAGTGGTGAAAAGGGGGGCACAAAGAGGGAAAGACAGTAGGAAAACAAGCTTGGGATGTGCAGGACGGGTGTAGGGAAGGTCCATAGCTGCCCATTTCTTTACCAGCAACAGCTGTGCATATGCAATAAATTTGGAGTGAAATTTGAAACCTTCCACCCCTGGGAGAGGGGTGAGGACAACAAAGTATGTTGTACTGCCAATTATAATTATCAGTTTACATGTCCAGTGGACATGTGTGCAAAATGGGCAGCTATGTATGGGGCGTAATTTTTTTGTGGGTACAGATTGCCCTTTTTTTTTTTTTTTTTTTTTTCAGGTGAGAGTGGAAAGTGAGGTAGAGGAAGTAGGTATATTTGGGGAGGTAGGTTGGGGAGGTAAACAGACAAGACAAACAAGATGCATACAGGGGTGGTGTATGACACATGGGGTGGGTGAACACAATTGACGGGGACGGATGTTTGGAAATCGCAAGCCCATAAGCCTGCAGATGGTAACAGTGGAAGTGAGATCCCCACCTATGGGCAGTCACCACTACACCTTCACAGCCCCAACGGTGGCTGGGCTGGGGGCTGCATAGGATGGGCAGGCTCACCCGTGAGATGCGCCACTCTTGCCTCGAGCTGGTGTAGGGGATCAGCGACTGAACGCTGGATCTCCCTACGCACCACAGCCCGGACCCTTCAAAGGGTGACAAGTGGTCCTTCTCCACACATGCTTGCATGGAGGGATGAGCCCCATCCCCTGCAGCACTTCCACCCAAAGGTGGCACAGGACCAATGGAGGAGTGGAGCCTGGGCTGGGCACCAGACCTGCTGGTGCCAGGTGCACTCGCCAGCTGAGGAGGGACAGGTGGGTCCGTTGGGTCCGGCCTTCCCATACATTCTGTGATTAGGTGTGTTTAATTACAACATAAACAACAGCAGTCCAAGTTAGTTGTAACAGCATGCAGTAATATTCCCATTAACCCAACACATCAAGGTTCCAACAGTTGAACAGCAAGCATAACACATGCATATACTGAACGACAGTGGACATTCCAACAGCATGAAGGGATGATTGGTGGCAACAGGCCACCATGATTGCTGTGTTTGAACAGGGCACATGCATCAAAGTGGATGCAGATATTTATAGAACAATAGGACATATGCCCCAACAAATGTTTTGAGATTACATATACCCATTGAGGTGTGGAATTGCATTGTTTATGCACATACAGTAGGGTGTAGAAAGAAACCTCAATTAACATCTTATAAGTACTTTTAGTCTACACTACATTCCTATTGACTGCAGGTGTATATCCCCTACATGTATTATTACACTTGCCAATATGCATTAGGTTGTGTAATGGGTTTGGCTAGTTCAATATATACCTGACCTATATCTGACATACTAACTGTCCAAGATGCAGATGTTACTGCTACATATTTATTGATTTTATTTATATTTCTTTATCTACATATCTGGATGTGTTCACATGACATTTTCAGTTAAATTTGAACAGAACCCTACATTTCGTGTAGCACACTCACATTTCTGGGGAACAAATTAACAAGCTACTCATGTGCCAGATTTATTTATGCATGACAGCCAGTAACTGACTGTTGAGGACTGTATATATGCTTCACAGCTACTGGCACTTCCATCAACCACTTTAGATGGGACTGCCCAACTGTGGGTTGCCAGCACTTATTAAAACAGTACTATTTGTATAATGCAAGGGTACAACAACATTTCAAAGTAAGTGACACAGACACACTCCAGGTTTTATACCTTTATTAATTACATTACACACTTTTCCACAGGATCTCTCCTTTATTTGATATTACAGTGCATATGGAAGACATATTCAAGACATATTATACTTTATTAATAGGTTAGAACACTCTTTTTCAGGCTCGCTTACTTATTTTATATGACAGTACATGCAGAGATATTATTCCGGACATATTTTACCTTACTTAATGGGTTACTGCACTCTTTTTCTGGCTTTCTGACTTATTTTATATAACAGTACATGCAGAGGAATTATTCAGGGCATTTTATGGCTGTATTTTTGGGCTACAACACTTACTTTCAGGCTCTCAGACCTATTTTATATAACAAAACATGCAGAATAATTACTAACCTGCCTGGTGGCACAGCTTTAGCAGCCTATCTGCATAGGCTTGCTGATTTGCAGCATGGACACCTGCAGCTGTGAAGTAAATGAAGGGATATTGAGACATACCTATCCATTATATAGAATAAATTAGCATGTCTTACATACTGCATTCCATGGCTACCTACTCAGTAGTGGGGCATCTTGCATCCCACGGGCCTCCTGTATCCATTGGTTCAGTAGGTCCTGCTTCTGTCTCTTCAGGTCTGCATGGTGGTGACGGACCTGCTCACCAGTCCGAGGAATGCCTGTGACACTGGTGAGGTCATGAGCTAACCAGTTCCAAGCCTCTGCTTTGTACTCTATCCCTTGGAACTGGCCCTGCAGGAGTCTTGACTCTTGACGGTGGACAAGGAGCCAAACCATGTATTTTGACTCCTCGATGCCCCAGCGTTGCGCTCTAAAGCATGTACCCTCTCCAGCACCAGCCATTCTAACTGCAGATGGGAACTACAATCAGTTGTGGCGAGTATTCCCACCTATGGGGCTTAAATATGCCGCATTTCCCGCACTTTTTTGTGACTGACCATTTTTGAAAATTCTAGACTGACTGCAGACCTGCTTAGCAATGGTTAATCTACCATTTATAAGTATATGTATGTTAACAGTGGCTGTTTATGTTAAGCTGTCATGGCTTAGTGGTTCAGTACTTTGATTATAGTGCAAAGTGTCCTGGGTTCTAACCTTATCATTGCTTTTTATTTTACTACTGTCCAGACAGGCTAGGGGGTGTGGCTGTGTTTAGGCAACTTTGCTCTACGTTGCTCCACATTGCCCTACAGCGCACTGGTTGGTGCGGCACGCACCTCCGCACAAACTGATTGCACCAGGTAAAGCGCTATTTAGCTATGAGCACCTCTATTGTGCTGGGTAAAGCGCTGCTTAACTACGGGCACCTCTATTGCACTGGCTAACGCACTGCTTAACTACTGACACCTATATTGTGCTGGGTAAAGCGTTGCTTAAGTGCAGGCAATTATATGTCATGATCCTTTATAAATCTACATTTTGTTCACTGATACATAGGCCATTTCAATGCTGTTTAGCAAAATTTTAATCATATATGTTGGGTATGTTTCATATACTAATTTCAAACATAAAATAGGAAGGGGAGTGGTGGGACTCGAACCGTGAATGCCTCCTCTTTGTGCGAAGGCTCTAGCACTACGCTATTGCTATTTGGCATAATTTGCATAAACATTCCTTATTATACTCTTCCATGTCGAGATTGCTAACTGCAGCTAAGCAATGGGCACACCCACTCACACACGCGCAAATATGGGCAGCTATATCAGGAATTACAAAAAAAATAAATAAATAAGTTTTACTTTTTATAACTGTGCTGGGGGGTTACAATGTCAGGGAGTGTGGTGTTGGGTAAGTGGACATTTGAGCGGACTCACTCTCGTGTTGACATTTTACAATTCAGACATTTGCAGGGGCGTGGACCTTTGGACTGCTCGGCAGTCGGACATGCCCCCTGCCTTCCTGCATGGTCTGTGTTAGACTTGGAGTGGAGTCAGTGTGCCTTCATGATTATTCATGGCACGCTGAAGTCATACCGTTCAACTGCAGTCTCCTAGTAAGACTTATTTAGTCTTACACGAGAGATTTTGAAAAATGGGATAGTAAATGTGAGAACGCAAAAAAATTGTAACATTGCCATCTGCTGTAAGGAAAACTTAGCTAAGCATTTCACATCTGTTCTTCTGAAGTTAAAATTATGTCTTGTATACCCTTTGATCTAGATAGTGATGCTGAAGAGGCTAGCTGAACACATTTTTGCTATTGTTTTAACTTAAGGAATAATTACTAGATTGTACATGTGAAATGTCTTTTATTGTTGTAGTTTCATGAGCAGGTGTTAGCTTGCTAAATAATGTATCCTGTTGGCCTGCGAACTCCAGACTAAGTGTCAAAATGATGTAATGTGTATATTGGGGAAACCTAAGTGTCAAAATGATGTAATCTGGGAGGGCCCAGCAGAGATGTTAGTGAGTTTAAAAACTATTGCATGGAGAGAGAGACTGTAAGCATTTTGATCTTGATAGCCAACTCTCAGCAATGCCTCATGCTCTCTCAATGAAAGTAAGTTACTTTAGACGTATGTTTTCTTGAAGAAATAGCTTGGACTATAAAAATTAGACTTAAGTGTTTTTCTGTTATATCAGAACGTTCCTACAGTATTGTTTTACGTTTCTGTGTGATCTCTGAACTCTTGGATAGCAGTGTGGTATAGTAGTATTGTCTTGTGTTTTTTATTATTTATTATTAAATATTTTAAACCTTTTTCAACTGTGGCTGGTTTGTAGAGTGTAAACCACCAACGACCAGCAAAAAATGATAGTGAACACGCAGTAATGAAGAAATAATGATATTTGTATTCATTGATAAAGGCTGAATAGCCGAAACCGGTCTGGATTTGAAGGAATTATAAATAAATAATCATTATTTCTTCATTACTGCATGTTCAGTATCATTTTTTGCTGGTCGTTGGTGGTTTACATTGTTGGCTTGACCCTGCATGCCATCCTTGCAGAGCGTATGGTTGTTTGCTGGTTTGTGTAGAGACAAGTTAAGCTCTAGAGTACACTGAATATTTATACAGTTTATTGTACAAGGCCACTCTAATAAGCCTTAGACTGATTAGTCACACTTACCAATTGGATAATAATATTTCACAGTAATAATTGGGCACCCTTTTAATGGCCTTTGGGTAGCTGATAATTATTAGCTGGTGGTGGCAGTCATTACTACTGTATAGACTGGGTAAAGGGGCACAGCTGGAGAATCTGTGTCAGCCTTTCCCAGGAGTGTCTGTGAAGTTGTATAAATACTTATCTCAAAGTGTGTGTGGTGTGTCAGCTACCTGGGCAAGGGCACGAAGCACTGGTGGGACAGAGAGGGTACTGAAGGTTAGCTTGCCAGCTAGGCTGAGATCTGGACCCTATAGCTGTGCCAGTGGGGAGCCTTATTAAGGACCTGGGGAGCAAGGGAGCAACCAGCCCCAGACTGACGGTGATCTCTGTGTGCACTTAAGGGAAATTGTAACTTACTTTGTGTATTTGTCATCCTTTCTCCTATATGAGACACCCTTCCTGGTGTTAATGGTGAGGATTGAGACTCCTTGATTGCTGGGCCAGGGCACGGCCATCACATTGTGGTGGCAGTGGTTACGATAAGATATCCTCATTGTGGTTTGCAGTGGTGGGATCCACTTCACATATTAATTGGCTTGTAGTGGTGTGGGTAGAGTGAATCCTGTAGCTTATGTACAGTAGTCTCTGAAGGTGTTTTGTACTCTAAAATAGCCATGCAGTGTATGCTCAGAGTTCAGATCACAATTGTTTTATTTTTTTTGTTAGCTTAGTTAGTCAGGGTGAACAAGCAGAATGTCAGCAGAGGAGTATGGAAAGCTGACAAGGAGCCAGCTGGTGGAGATGTGCCAGGCTAGGGGACTGGTGCATGGAAACCTGACTAAGGCAGACCTGATTGCAGCCTTGGTTACAGCTGCATCAGAAAACAGCATCCAGGAGGACAATCAGACTGGCAGTGGAGATACAATATCCTCGGAGAATGGACAGCTCAAACTTTCTGCGAAGGACAATCAGACTGGCAGTGGAAATACAATATCCTCAGAGAATGGACAGCTCAACTTTTCTGCAGTAGATTTAAAAATCCAGCTGGAGCTAAAGAGACTTGAGTTTGAAGCCAGGTGTTTGGAGATAGAAGCCGAAGAAAAGGAGCGTCAGAGGAAGCATGAGAGGGAAATCCTGACTCTTCGCCCGAGTCATGGAGGTAACGGGGAAGGGAGTAATTGGACCCCAGAAGCACAACAGGTCAGTAAATTACTTCACAATTTAAAGAGGGAGATAATTTTGATAGTTTCATTCATATGTTTGAGAGGGTATGCAAACAGTATAGTGTTGACCAAATGCTCTGGGCATGGTTCCTGACCCCCCTACTCCATGTAACTTATATATCACAAATGCCTGACTCTGTCTGTTTTGATTATACTGCTGTAAAAAATGCCTTTTAGAATGTTTTAAGCTAACACCTGAAATGTATAGGAAAAGTTTCATGAGCATAGACACAAGGCAGATGAAAATGTATGTGAATATGTTGCTGACCTGAGCACTTATTTTCATAGCTAGGTGAGTGGATATCAGGTCACCACTTTTGAAGGGCTGTTAGACCTTTTGGTGAGGGAACAAGCCATTAGCACTTTGCCTAAGGACATGAGGATCTGGTTAGCTGATAGACAATGTGCTATTTCAGATGACTTGGGGAAGAAGCGAGACCTATACCTAGCAAGCAAGGCAGCCTTGCACAGGAAGGTGACCCCAGTACTGCTCATGGGTATAAGGGAACCCATGGTGGGCAGCAAAGACTGCCCCAACAGGATCTGTCAGTAGCAGGGAAGCCACTAGTCCAGGTACACGTCCAGGAGCTAGGGTTAAATGTTTTGAATGCAACCAGTGGAGCCATGTGGCATACAGGTGGGTAACCAAAGGTGAAGGAGCCAGTAAGTGGGAAAGACAAAATGCCAATAGTAGGTTGTCTTTAGACAACAGTGGTATGGAACTACAATCCTGCAGATGTCCTGAGAGGGAAGGATTTGGATGAGGCAGTACCATGTACTTATGCAGTTACATGCGATCAGGCTAGGAGACAAGCATGTGGGTCTGGTAGGCTGGGGGAGACCCAGACAGACTGCATACTTGCAGCCAGGACTGGTGAGTTGGTTACTTCAGGAAGGGAGCTATGCTGTAACAGTGGAGACTGAAGATGAGCCACAGCTGCTTGTAGGTACTAATGTTCCCTTGGACAGGGTAACTGCAAAGGTAGAGGTGAGTAGCAGTACCCAGGCTGACAGTGAGGCACCACTGTCAGAGGATGCCAGACTTCCAGTGGAAGGGGAGATGGGAAGGGTTACAAGTAGAGAGTTGAGACAGGCTCAGCTCTCAGACCCTACATTGCAAGGCCTGAGCCAGGTAGCTAGGGAGGCACCTGATTCTCAAGGGAAGGGGGAATCTGTATACTGGGACAAAGTGTTACTATACAGAGAATGGACCCCTGATGGAGGGCTAGAAGGTGAGAGAGTACAGCATTTGGTAGTGCCTAGAGCCTTCTGTCTGGTGCTTCTAGCCATAGCCCATGATATTCCTTTTGCAGGTCATATGGGCATAAAATGTACAAAGAGGCGTATTATGCAAAACTTCTATTGGCCTAGAATTTCCAGAGATGTAACAGGGTACTGCAGAAGCTGTGAGCAGTGCCAAAAGGTAGGCAAGGCAGAGACAAAATGAGAGCTCCATTGATGCCTTTGCCTGTGATTGATGAGCCATTTCAGAGGGTATCTATGGATATTGTGGGTCCTATGAGTACCCCATGTTCCACAGGAAAAATGTATATCCTAGTGGTAGTGGATTATGCTACACGATACCCTGAGGCAGTGACTTTGTCCTCAAATGAGGCAGAAAAGGTGGCAAATGTGTTGTAAGAGATTTTCAGCAGGGTAGGTTTCCCAAAAGAAATACTGACTGACCGTGGTGCCAATTTCATGTCAGACCTGCTGTCTTGTCTGTGGAAGTCCTGTGGATGAAGCACATGAAGACCACCCCCTACCATCCCCAGACTAATGGTCTTGTTGAGAGGATAAACTCTACAATCAAGTCCATGCTACGGGCATTTGAAGATCAGTTTAAGGGGGACTGGGACAAATATTTGCCCCATCTGTTGTTTGCTTACAGAGAGGTTCCCCAGGAACCCACAGGTTTTTCACCCTTTGAGTTGCTGTATGGGTGTAGGGTGAGGGGACCTCTAGATTTAATTCAAGATGAGTGGAAGGCGAGTGTGAACCTCAAAAGGAGTCTGTTGTGGCATGCATCCTAAACCTCAGGACAAGGCTCAGGGAACTCATGGCCTTGGCCCAGGAGAACCTGGCAGAAGCCCAACAACAGAAAAAGGTGTGGTATGACAGGAATGCTCGAGCTAGAGAGTATGCTGTGGGGCAGCAGGTAATGGTTCTCATTCCTGTCAGGCACAACAAGTTGCAAGCAGCTTGGGAAGGACCCTACAAGGTGGTAAGAATGGTAAGTGATATTAACTACATGTGGAAGTGTTAGACAGATTGCAGGGGCACAAAATGTACCATGTTAATATGATGAAACCTTACCATGATAGGGATGCCCTTGTGCTGAGCATTTGCAGTGGATTGCACGAGGAGTCTGAGGGAGATCTGGGGACTGATCTCATTGATGCTTGGGCTGACACCTCAGTGGCAGGGGTAGCAATGTCTCAGCAGCTATCTCCTACCCAGGTTCGAGAAATCTGAGCAGTGTTGCAGGAATTTGGGGACATGTTCACTGGGAAACCAGGGTGCACCCACCTGGTGCAGCACCAGGTGGATACAGGACCCCAAAGACCTATTAGGCAGGCCCTTTACAGGGTGCCTGAGAGTGTCAGACAGACTCTGAGTTTAGAGGTACAGGAGATGTTGGAACTAGGGGTGATTCAAGAGTCCAACAGTCCCTGGGCCTTGCCAGTGGTACTGGTGCCAAAGAAGGATGGAGGCACCATGTTCTGTGTGGATTACAGGAAATAAAATAATCGCACAGAGTTGGATGCTTACTCCATGCCTAGGACAGATGAGGCCCTAGAGCAGCTGGGTGGGGCTAAGTATCTTACAACCATTGTTCTTACCAAGGGTTACTGGCAGGTACCCTTGACTCCCAATGCTAGAGAGAAGTCAGCCTTTGTGATTCCTTTTGGCTTGTACGAGTTCACAAAGATGCACTTTGGGATGAGGAATGCCTCAACAACTTTCCAGAGGCTGGTGGATAATATCCTAACAGGAGCAGGATGGTTTGCCCTTGCTTACCTAGATGATATTGCCATCTACAGCCATTCCTGGCCAGAGCACATTCAGCATGTCAGGGAGGTGCTGGGCAGACTACAGAGGGCAGGGTTGACCATTAAGCTGAGCAAATGTCAGATGGGTATGGCAGAGGTCTCCTACCTAGGACATAGAGTGGGGAGTGGTAAGATAAGGCCAGAACCTGTTAAAGTGGAATCCATTCAGGCATGGCCTGCACCTGTTACTAAAAAGCAGGTGAGAGCATTCTTAGGGACAGCAGGATACTACAGAAAGTTCATCCCCAGTTATAGTACCATAGCTGCTCCCCTCACAGACCTGACAAGGAAGAACAGGCTAGATAAGGTAGTGTGGAGCCCAGCATGTGAACAGGCATTCCAGAAGCTTAAAGAAGCTTTGGGAGGACCCCCTGTGTTAGCCAGTCCAGATTACAGCAACAAATTTGTTGTGCAAGTGGATGCTTTGAACTAGGGGTGGGGGCTGTACTTAGCCAAATTTCTTCAGAGGGGGAAGAGCACCCAGTGGTTTATCTCAGTCATAGGCTCCAACCCAGCAAGGAATGTTATGCCACTGTAGAAAAGGAATGTCTAGCCATTGTGTGGGCACTGCAGAAACTTCAGCCTTATCTGTATGGAAGAAATGCCATTGTTATGACAGATTACAACCCTCTAACATGGTCAAACAGAGCCAGTCAGCAAAATGGCAAGTTGCTAAGATGGAGCCTGGGGTTACAAGCATATGATATGTCAGTGCAGCACCGCAGTGGTATTAGCAATGCTAATGCAGATGGGCTCTCAAAACAGGGAATGGGGTAAGGTATACTCAGATAGACCTAACCCTCTCAAGCGGCGTTTATCAATGGTCACTTGAAAAACTAGCTTGAATTCTCCAGGGGATGATATGTGAAGATTGGGGGAAGATGGATGAAGGCTGCCAGCCTAGCCAAATAGAATTTGATACATAATTCTATAATTTGTAAATACAAATGTGAAATACAGGCTTGTTTCTTAAATGAAAGAAAACACTGTAAAATGTGAACTTCAAGACTGTAGCAACATTGCCATCTGCTGTAAGGAAAACTAAGCTAAGCATTTCACATCTGTTCTTTTGAAGTTAACATTATGTCTTGTATGCCCGTTGATCTAGATAGTGGTACCAAAGAGGCTAGCTGAACACATTCTTTCTGTTGTTTTAACTTAAGGAATAATTACCAGAGTGTACATGTGAAATGTCTTTTATTGTTGCAGTTTCCTGAGCAGGTGTTAGCTTGCTAAATAATGTAGCCTGTTGGCCTGGGAACTCCAGACTAAGTGTCAAAATGATGTAATGTGTATTCTGGGAAAACCTAAGTGTCAAAATGATGTAATCTGGGAGGGCCCAGCAGAGATTTTTATTAGCGAGTTTAAAAACATTTGCTGAGAGAGAGAGAGAGAGAGAGACTGTAAGCATTTTGATCTTGATATCCAACTCTCAGGACTGCCTTTTGCTCTCTCTATGAAAGTAAGTTACTTTAGAAGTATGTTTTCTTGTAGAAATAGCTTGGACTATAAAGATTAGACTTGTGTTTTTCTGCTATATCAGAACATTCCTACTGTATTGTTTTAAGTTTCTGTGTGATCTCTGAACTCTTGGATAACATCATGGTGTAGTAGTATTGTCTTGTATTTGTTATTATTTATTATTAAATTTTTTTAAACCCTTTTCAACTGTGGCTGGTTTGTGTAGAGACAAGTTAACCTCTAGAGTACATTGCATATTTATAGTGTTTATTGTACAAGGCCACTCTAATAAGCCTTAGACTGATTAGTCACACTTACCAATTGGATAATAATATTGCACAGTAAAAATTGGGCACCCTTTTAAGGGCCTTTGGGTAGCTGATAATTATTAGATGGTGGTGGCAGTAATTACTACTGTATAGTCTGGGTAAAGGGGCACAGCTGGAGAATCTGTGTCAGCCTTTCACAGGAGTGTCTGTGAAGTTGTATAAAGACATCTCAAAGTGTGTGTGGTCCGTCAGCTACTTAGGCAGGGACACAAAGCACTGTTGGGACAGAGAGGGTACTGGAGGTTAGCTTGCCACCTAGGCTGAGATATGGACCCTATAACTGTGCCAGGTGGGAGTCTTATTGGGGACCTGGGGAGCACGGGAGCAACCAGCCCCAGACTGACTGTGATCTCTGTGTGCACTTAAGGGAAATTGCACTTTACTGTGTGTATTTGTTATAATTTCTCCTATATGAGATGCCCTTCCTGGTGATAGTGGTGAGGATTGATTCTCCTTGATTGCTGGGCCAGGGCATGGCCGTCACACTCAGCATGGGATCTGTTGCACTTTTTTCATCATGCCAGAGCAGAGGACTACTAATCTCAGCCTGGCAATGTGCTTTTTAGTAAGGCCATTGGAAAACCCTGCTTCAGGTTCCCTGGCAAATATATTCATTTGCACACATGCAGCAAGGCAACACAAAAACAGTCAGAAAAGAAACAGTATTCAAAATCATAAATTGAGCAGAGGCAATGCATTCTGTATGAAAGACTAATCCAAAAGGTGCATTTTTTAGTAAGACTGAGAAACTGTATTAAATAAATAGAGAAAATTAACAGTATCAATAAGACCTGTAACAACCACTTTATGCTCATGAAAATGTAGTACATAATATTACATCTGAAAGTAGTAGTAGCTGCTGGATGCCTTTAAAAACATGCCAGACTGTCCATCCCATGTCTCCAATTTGAATATTTTAAAGATTTAGCTTCCAAGACCTGTTGTCCTATACAGCAGTAAGACTAATGAATTAAGGCGAATAAATGTCAGTAACGAAGCAGGCTAATTGGTTGATTACAGAATGAGGTAAAATATATGTGAGACATCTCTGTCTTTAGTGAGGGTTGCCAGCATTACTCCTAATAGCTTCAGATTATTATTGATTTATTTGTTTATTTTTGCAGGAGGTTAATCCTATGTCCTAGAAGCAGGACCAGAGAAGGAATGGCTCCTCATCATGAGCTCTGGCTGTGCACTTTGAAGGACATTAGTATCATCAGTCAGTGTTGTAACTGAGTAGTAAATAGTCTTGTGGGCCAATTCACTTCCCAATGAAGGATAATGTTAACAGCATTGTTCTCTGAATAACAGGATGCATAAACGTAGGTTGGCCACTTTTTTTTAATGAGAACCCAAGGAATCTCATCATGATGCTACCATTTTGTCTCATTTTATAAAATAATAATTTCATAGTTCATAGGTAATTACTAGGATAGCTAATCTTATAGGCCATTTTACACCCAGCTAATGTCCCTTTCAGAGGTAAAAATGAAACCCTGTACCTTGTGTCTGTGAGGTAAACACTTTAACCAGTATGCCAACCTTCACAAAGTAAAAGTGAGAATCTAACACTGTACCTTGTGCCTCTGAGGTAAACACCTTATCCATTATGTCATGTGTGTAAATCCATAAATTCTTTTTACGAGTGCTTATGGATCATATAGATGCATGATGGAAGTGCAAGATACTTATTTTCTAAGTGGTCAGTAGAATACATTTTTCAGTGGCTAGACATTCTTTGTAACCATGAACTCTTGTACATGTCCATCAACATTGCAACAGACTATTAGCTATAGCATTTAACAGTCTATTGACACCCTTAAATATCCAGACAAAAAAAGGCATCCTAGGCTTTATGAAAAAGAGCCCAGTCAAAGAATAGATGCTTCAGCCTTGTCACAATTCCAAACAACACTACTTCATTTATTTATTTAGTTTTTAGTTAAAAAAAAACACAGTTTAATTTTTAATCGATCAATTTAGCTGCTCTGGATCAGCATATATATGTATATATATATATATATATATATATATATATATATATATATATATATATATATATATATATATCTATATATATATATATGTATATATATATATATATATATGTATATATATATATATATATATATATATATATATATATATATATATATATATATATATATATGTTGTTATGGATTAGGTTAATATACCCCAGAATAATGAATGCCAGATTACCCAGCTATAGCATGGGAGATAATGAATCAAGGCTGGAGGGAAAGAAGTTTAGATAAATAAAAATATGTGCAGGACCATGGATTGAGATCTAGGACATTCCCATTTTAATCAGGACAGGTCAGCAAGAGGAGGAGCTCAGATTTACCTGAAATGATCACTTACTAAGGTAATTTGAAAACCTGGCTACATGTGGGCCAATCCCAGACTAAGAACAATGTCAAGGAAATGGATATGACTGACTTTCCTGACTTCTTTAGTGGTATTAAAGAAAAGCACTTCATTTGCAAAGTCGTTTTCCAGAAGAATGGTGTCAGGTAGAATACAAATGGCAATCATTGTGCCTCTGCCATTTACAAATGTATGCTTGCCACTGCTGAGCAGTCCATACTTGTTAAGTAATTGAACCACATAGTGACTGACAATCGTCTGCAGTTTTTCACAAGAATGTCTAACAAAGGAATGCATCTAAAATAAGAAGTGGAATTTCGAATGTAAACCAAGCCAGCTTTCAGCAGAAGGAAAGAACTATGAAAAAGAGAATAGCTAAAGATATCAATAAAGAAGATTTCCAATTTAAGCTTTTATACATTTTGAGGAGCACTTGTATATATCATTACAATCTAAACTGTAGTTGCCATATAGTCTATCAAGAAATTACCACATAGGTGGCAATACACTAAACACCGAAAGTGTGATAGGAGACTTAGGGACACAGGTGGACAGTGATCTCACCTTTAATAACCACATAGCCACAACAGTCAGGAAATCCTTCTATGTGGCACACCTCATCACTAAGGGCTTTTCATCCAGAAAAAGGAGATCATTGTCCCACTGTACTCATCCCTCATTAGACCCATTGTAGAATACAACATCCCATTTGGTATGTATCTCTCAAGACATCTGCAACAACTGGAAAGGCTGCAGAAATACCTCACTAAAAGAATCACAGACCTAAAGCAGATGCCCTATGCTGACCATCTAAAAAAACCCCAGCTATACTCTGTTACATGTCGTCTACTCAGAGGCAATCTCTGCTTAACATACAAGGCCATGTCAAACCCAGAGCTGTTGGACATGCTACACTTAAAGAAATCTCAATTCCTCAGAGCCACACACTCCAGGGATCGAAACCTTGTCATCACAATAAACAAAACATGCTGGAGGTATAGTTTTCTGACATAGAGACTCCCCAGACTCTGGAATAGACTGCCCATACATGTCAAGCAGAGCACCTCTTTGGCCCTCTTCAAAAGGAACCTTAACGATTGTATCGGAGATAGAAAATTCACCCCAGGGATCACATCAGTCGCCCTGCTAGACAGGGTCCAGGGAAGTAAATACTGTGGGAAGAAATAGCCATGAAATTCTTATAGCTAGGCTTGTATAGGCCCTATGGCCGATAGCCTAGTACCAACCTATGAACCTATGTTAATATCTATTTAAATATATTTTTCTTAAAAATAGAATCAATGAAATAATGTTTTAGGAGTGTTAGAAGTTACATCAGGTATAGTGGCATTCATATTTGATGCAAATGAAGGACTGAAGAACCCTTAGGAATTAATTTCTTATCATTTTTACAGTCAGACTTTGTTTCTTTATATCAGCTGGAATGGGTAGCACTACTAAAAAAAAAAATGGTCCAATTTTCCATTCTAAAAGGTTTACTTCTGGCTGCAGGTTCCTAGGGTTGCTTATGAATTGATTTCTCTATGCATAAAATAATTGCATCATGCTTTCTAACAGACTGTAGGGAACATTATTTCTAACTGCAGATTACACTCTATAATTCTTGTTAGTTCACACTTAAAACAAATAACATTTTTTTCATAACGATTAAGCAGTCGGTGTAGTTCTTTCTGCTCTGTGTCCTCTTTCTCTTTCTGATCAGAGAAATTACTTAAGCTATAGTGTGTACAATGTCATCAGTCACAGTGGAAGACTGTATCCCATTTAGTTTGTAGGAACCTAGCAATCAGAGTAAAAGTTATAACAATCTTTCTGTATTACCCAAGATGGCAGTATGGATTCCAATTCGCATACAAGACCAAGGGAGTAAAATAAAACCATGATAACTGGTATTGGGCAGAAGGTCTAAAACAGAAAGCTCCCTACTGTCATTCATTGTATTCAAACATTCCAAAAGAGAGTGATTGCTGGTTACATAATAATGCTTTCTGAGTTGTAGACTAGCAGCTTTAAATCAGTTCCAACACTGTCAACGTCTTTACAAAGAGTTCCAGACATTTTCATTAAAGTCCTCAAGCAGTGGCATACTTTTATGTGCATTGCATGTGGACATAGATAAGATATTTTTTTTTAAATGAGTAATTCTGTTAGGACATAAATAAATCAGTACAGAACTAATTCAGAAGATAATACAGCCAACAATGCCTGCTATTCTTCAGAATAATAAGTAAATTTACTTTTAACTGTCAGTGGATATTATTGAACAACTTGCAGTGATAATCATTCTCATCCTTTACCATTCATTGACTGAAAAATAAAACTATCTGTCAAAAATTGATAAAAAGTGGACATTTGCTTAATTTAAATATATTATTAACCAGAAGCAATTTTAATACACAAAAACATAAAATGACTAAGATCAACAAAATGAAACATCATCAAAAGATAAATAAAAACTGTTAAAATTAATGTTCCCATCATGTAAGAATCTAGTCTAAACTTTAGTGGATTGAAAGCTGGTACATTTTTTTCAGAGTGTTCTCAGACACTTTTAGATAATTTTCAGTTGCTCCGGTTCAGGAAGTTTTTTTAACAAAAAGGATTATCCATTTTCCCATCACTGTCCATCAGACATCAATATTATTGTTCATTTCATGCTTAGATTAGGACTGAGCTTTCACATAATATCTCACAGATATCAAAATAGCTCTTTCTACAAGACAATTGTAATATCACTGAAGTTATGTGGCAACATTAATCACTTTGTTTACAGAAGTAACTTAATTATAATTTGTTTCATCTTTATTGTACTGTGGTGTAAATAAAATAATTTAACACACAACATGTTGAAAATCAATTTTTCCATATACATCTTTGATTAGCTGTGAGAAACTGTGTCCATAGAATCATCAAATATATTCCTTAAAGGAAGTGTATAAGCTCATTTTATGAACTAACTCAGCTAATAGGGAGACTTTCCCTAACCTTGTAATCAAATGACAGAAACAAGTGAAATAAATTGAATAAAAAGGTTGCAAAACTTATGTTTTGGGAAGTATCTCATCTCCTTTCAGATACAGTCTGTTATAGTTTTATAACCTCTTTCTGATATGTAATAGTTAACTGCAAGCAAATGACAGAAAACAGTGCACTAGATATTGAGTGGGGCTTTTTAATTCACTGGAAATATTTTACGTCAATTTAGCACATATACTGTTCCCATAGGACAATCCCCTTTAGGAAAATTTACATCTCCCTTAGTTGCAATCATGTGATATAATATCTGTCTAAAATATAATTGCAAGACTTAATTTTTCCAGAAAGTGTTTCAGCTTGTTTTATATAAAGTTTAAACCCTGGAATACACAACGTTCTGACACGATTTACTGGAAAAGTTCATTTAGACTCTGCCATATATTGCTGTGGGGGAAAGGTTGTTTTGTTTTGGCTTTCTTGTAATTTGTATTGCATCATTGCCTTCTATTTTGTATATATTGTGGGGCATTTGCTTTTCACTGTGTTTTACTTGTATTCTGCTTTCAAGTTGCATATTTAAACTAGGAAAGATACCACAGCTCTGGGTCTTGTGAGTCACACAGAAATTAAATGTTCATTTTTCTTCCACTCTGGTGCTTTACATTTTTTGACTCAACTGTCTGTCTAGTTGCCAGCCCTCTTTGTTTATTTGACTGCATATTTCATTCCTTCTCCTCTTTCATTAGCTATTGTCAGTAAGCACAGAATTATCATTTTGTAAAATCATTTGTCTTCAGCTATTTAAATGTGTTGGCCATCCCACTGTATTTCATAGATACAGAATAGTAGGTTCCCACCACCTTTCAATCTATTCTGGTACTATAAAATTAGTTACTCTCCCCTTAGATAGCGAAAGCATGAGTTATGCCCTCTTTCATATCTAAAGTCTTAACACACACTGCAACTCTTAGGATATTAACCATTTTTTTTCCATCTTACCTTTGAAATCTACAACATCTAGTCCAATATTGGAGAGCCCACATTCTGCTTCTCAGTAGTCATCTTGGGATTAGTGCTTATTTTTTGCTGCTGGTGAGAGCAGGAGCAGAGGGCACTGATTCCTGAGTTTCTCTGATTGGGCAGTGAATTTCTGTGTGGGACCCTCCTGATTGGTATAGTTGCTATCCAATATATCTACAAGGAAATGGCTACAGCAAGTCTACAAACTCCTGCATCATCTGGGATGAGACTGTTGATCATCAAAGAGCCTGTGTCCTGCTTCTCTTCTTAGGATTGGTGCTATGTTTTGTTTCTGGTGAGAAAAGAAGCAAAGGAGCACTGTATTCCAGCAGGGTGAAGCTATTGTCAAACCAGAACTAGTAGTAGCCAAGCAATAGCCAATCAGGCAACTTCCATCTTTTCATCATTCTTGAGAAAACTAATTCTTAATTTTCAGTAAGTACTGCTTGATTGGGTCTATATCAGATGATCGAAAGCTTACAAGTCCAAAGCTCACAACTTCGAACTGCAAACCTCGAAAGCTGACAACATCGAACGTACAAAATAAAAATACTAGTTATCCCCCCCCAAAAATAAAAACAATCTATGCAGGGGGGCAAGCCCCCTGCACCCTCCACACCCCCGCTACTGAAATATACCAACTCCAAGATCACACTATAGTGCATTAAAGGTAAATCTTCCCTTCCCGCACTCTATGGCAATCTCCGTTCTGCGGTTCTATGTTGTCAGCTTTTGGGGTTTGAAGTTCGAGGTTGTGAGCTTCGGACTTATCAGCATTCAATGTTCCGATATAAACCCACTTGATTAGCTACTGTCAAACCTAACTACAGAATATCTCCCCTATTACTTCATCCTTACATTAGTGTCTATTTATTAGTTTACACTCAAGCATTTGGCAGTGCCTTGGATAGATGCAGACACCTTGGTTTGACATTTTTCAGCAAAAGCACCTTTGAAATTTCATCAATACCTAGTTGCACACAGGACAAGTAGGTTGCAGTGACAAGCAGATACTCCTGACATTACTTTATATTACCAAGGCAACTGTCTAATCAATAAAAAAGGTCTGTTGCCATGCATATTAACTTTCCCACTAACTCTGCTACCAGCTTGGTGGATATGGGCATCCTGAAGCAATGTAGAAATTGCCTAATGTTTACTGGCAACCAGCTAATTCTCAAACAAATTTATATGTTATGTGAGAGACGTATTTACACAAAGTCATTGGAGGCAGAGCTCTCACATAAAAACACTCCTAATGTCAACCAGGTTGTCAGTAGTACACACACTGCACCCATTATAAACAGTTCAAAGTCAACACATAGATCCACATATACAGAGACACTTAAATGTAACCTTACTAAGCCCCAAAAACCTCTGAGATGAAGTGCGCATAACAAATATCCTCAACATCCCCGAATAATCTTTTTCAAAACAATAACTCCATCAACACATTCACCCACATTTCATGGAACCTCTACTTCTAAGCATATAAGGCAAGACAACATATGATCTAATATTCTGGTTATTTGAGAGTCCTTTGTGAGACACACTGATGTCTGTCTCACCAGCCTGAGTAAGGAGAAAGTAATGGTCATTTATCAGGGGTCAGGATCCACCACATTACACATGCACTCAGGTCATTGGACCACAAAAACCAGTATGACTCAGCCATAATCCATGCAGGTGTAAATGACTTGAGACATACTTCCACAGACTATATGGAAAGAAACATCATGGAGCACTCATAAAATTGTCCCAGACTGGTATGAGCCTAACACTGAGCAGCATTTTACGTTCTCCAAGGATGATGGCACAATATGAAGAGAAGATGACTGACTTTATCAATTGGCTTACTTTCTGCTGTCATTCTAAGAGAGTGCAATATCTGTCAACGTGGAAGGAGATGGTCAACAGACCATGCTGTTTTGCTATGTATGATCCACACCTCTCTCCCTGGGCTTTTGAATATTATCTAAAGTATTGTCCTCCTCCATAGTGCATTTTTTAGGCAATACTGATCTGAAAATACTTGCAACATAGAAAATCAAAATAAAGACAATCTAAACATGTTACTGCTCAATGCCAGGAGTCTAAACAAAAAAATCCACTCCCTTCAAGCTCTCCTCTCTGCAGAGAATGATGAATTCTGTGCAGTCACTGAGATAAGGTTTGAAGCCATAGGCAGCACACCAGCAATGCAAGGCTATAGTGCCTTCCACAAATTTAGATCAGCTACTACACAGACAGGGACTAAAGGTGGAAGTGTCTCGGTTTACATATAAATCAATGCAGGTCAAACAGGACAATGCACTTGAGCTTCTCCATGTTCAAATCACCATGTGCAAAATCCCATACCACTTCCTTGCAGCCTATAAGTCCCACTTTATAACCCAGGAAATTCATAACATATACTTAAGCTTATTGGAAACACTCACCATCCAACCTTATACCATATTCATGGATGACTTTAATTACCCCAGTATTAACCTGGAATCATATATGACCCTAAATGTGCAGGCACAGAGATTTCTGGATTTTGTAAACAAAAACACCCTTGTCAATACACTGACCAGACGTGCAAACATACTGGATCTGGTCATCACTAATATGGGAAATTGCTGCACTGCACTTACTATAATGTTATCTCTGGTAAAGTCAGACCTAAGGCTAACGTCTTGCTATTTAGTGATAACCTGTCAAAATTTCAAGCCCCCATAAACCCTGAGAACACTGCTACCTACACAGATCTATTCACAGAAACCCTGTACAAGCATGTTAATAGCTGCACAGAGGCAGCTGTACTCACAGGAAGAAGAATAGAACTAATTCAAAAAACAAGCCATCCTGGTGGAATCACAACTTCAACAGGCTGTATAAAAGAAGGAGGAAAATCATGGCAAAACTTAGGAGGCACAGAACCCAGCTGGATAAAAACATTCTTACCAAACTAAACAAACAACTCAGAAGACAAATAAAGTTTAACAAAGCCAAATTTGAGGTAAATTTGGCCTTCTACGGCAAGGACAACCACAATGCATTCTTCAGCTATGTCGCAACCTCAAAGACAATATGCAAGTGTGTGTAGAGATCATTGTTAATGGAGCCACCTATTCTGAGCCAGAATATATAGAAAACCTATTGGCAGATAAATACAGCTCTAACTTTACCCCTCTCTCTCCCCCTCAACATCCCCCCAGGAAATACCATCACATATAGCTTCCCTGCTATCCTCAATGGTCTCTCTAAGCCCAAGAACACTGCATTGGTGGGACCAGACATTATCCAAGGATGCTTTCTAAATAGCACAAAACATAACCTATCAGGACATTTGGAATTGCTATCTAACTTTAGCCTTCAAACAGGCTTCATACCTCACTAATGGAGAACACCAACAGTCATCCTTCTGCATAAAGATGGGCCACCTACAGACCCATAAGTCTATTAGTCTCATATGCAAAGCCATGGAAAGAATTATCATGGAAATGATCAATAATTACATAGTAAACCTTGAAACACTGGACATAACCAAATTTGGTTTTGACATGGGCAGGTCATGCCTAGTCAACCTGGTGGGCTTCTTTGAGAAAGTCATCAAAGCAATGGATGAGGGTAAATTGGTTAACACTGCCTACCTTGACCTAGGCAAGACATTTTGACACAATATCTCACTCAGGCATTGTTGACAAGCTCAAGACATTAGGTATAAACCCTTATGTCACCCAGTGGATAGCCACCTGGCTCACAGACAAGACTCAGGAAGTTAGAATTGGAGAGCCCACCTCTACAAAGAGGCCATTCGCAAGGGGTATCCTCAAGGACTGATGCAGGGACTGCTCATTTTTGGCATTTTCTTCTCTGACGTCAAGACCAATGCCATGGCCTCTGGTTGACAACATTTACAGATGCTTACATATTAGGAGCAATTATAGAATCCTCCACCAACACTAATGTTCTCCAGGAAGGGCTGACGCAGACAAACAATTTGCGCCAGAGACATGGACTAAAACTAAATGTCAAGAAATAGACAATGGCATCCATTTTGAAGTTGTCCACCCCTGGTAACTATCTTATTGACAACACACCTCTAAGAGATGACCCAGTAGTCAAGGACTTGGGGACACACATAGGCAGTAATCTTGCCTATGACCATCACATGTCTACTGTAGTGAAGAAATTATTCTATATTGTTCAACTTATAAACAAATGTATGACATCTAGGTCCAAAGAGTTCATTGCTCCACTGTATTCAAGATTCATCAGATATGTCATTGAGTATAACACCTCCTTTGAACTATACCTAACTAAGCAATCCAACAAATGGAACATTCACAGAGACTCCTGACTAAAAGAATATAGGACCTAAGTAGCATGTCCTATGCTAACTTCCTAAAAGCCCTATCTCTGTATTCTGCCTCCTACAGGCTATTTAGGGGAGATCTGTGCCTGGCATACAAGGCATTTCCAGACCCCACAGTGATGGACCTCCTGCATATCCATAATAAAAAAAAAAACAGCATCAGAATTACCCATTCTAAAATTTTAAATCTTGCCTGTGATATAAACAGAACCTGATGGAGAGACAAGTATATATCTCGAAAAGGCTCCCCATCCATATGACTTTCTT